>NC_133487.1:2262816-2296538 GCF_025370935.1 Choristoneura fumiferana | reverse complement strand
TAGAAGAAAGAAAGAAAGAAGAAAGAAAGAAAAAGTTTAATCGACAAACTTGTAGGTAGCATACATCAGGTACTTATAATTAATGTTTAATTAAGGTCTACTTAAAGCTAGCCGAAAGGGCTGGCAGCTCAGCAATGCTGAGGTACGGAACCACAGCGCTGATTTTCAGCTGCAGCCAAATAGGGAAAAAAAAAAAAATTAAAATATGTTATACATATATGTTGTACATTATGGCCGTCTGACGGAGATTCTGCAAAGGGATAAGTTAGCCTTTTTACATGTTATGTATCTCATTATTTGACAATGGAATTATTTCTACTTCTTTATATAGGTATTTCACTTATTTCTAAATGTTTACATGATACATGGTGATACTATACAATTACAATATCGCCAATTAACTGACGCTTTAGCATATGATCCTTTAATTTTAGCTTAAAACTAGCAAAAGAGAGCGCAGTAGAGCGCAGTGGGGGCGGGAGATTGTTCCAGATTTTGGATGCGACGTATTTAAAACTTCCACGGAATGCATTTGTGTGGTGAGTATGAACGGAAGTCGACATAAACGAGTACAGGGAGACCAGGTGATTTTTTCTAAAAGGTAGGGAGGTTTGCGGTGCTTAATAATACCGAAAAGCAGAGTACTGAGATGAATATAACGTCGTGAGGACATATTTAAAATCTTAGCACGATTTATATATGGTGATACATGTGCTCTAGAAGGAATGTTGAAACAAAACCTTGCACATGCATTTTGTACTCTTTGTATTAAAGCTTTAGTTTTAGAAAGAAGACGTGGACCATAAACAGTATCAGCATAATTAAATTTAGACAAGATAAGAGATTCGACTAATTTGATGCGCAATTCAGTAGTAAGATAGTCCCGCACTCTGTACAGCACCTTCAAACGATAGAAACAATTTCGGGTGACCTCCATAATGTGAGATTCGAAACGCATTTCAGAATCCATTTTCAGACCTAAATTGCGCACTTGGTCAGTCTTTTCTATTACCTCACCATTAATGGTGATTTGAGGATTTTTTAGAGTTGATTTTATTGACTTGGTGCTTTGAACCCATGACAATGTACTTTGACTTGATAGGATTTAACGTAAGTGAGTTACGCACGGACCATTCACTTATTCTTGACAGGTCTTGATTTATTTGATCTACAGCTGATTTTACATCGTTCGGTTTGAAAGATAAGTACAGTTGCACGTCATCAGCGTACAAATGAAAACGACAATTTTTGATACATTTTACAATATCTGAAATATATAAGATAAACAATAACGGTCCCAGTATAGAGCCCTGGGGAACTCCATTTGAAACCGGTTTGACAGAGGAGGAGGACTCAGAACCGTCGCTCTTAATTAGTTTGACAAATTGGGCACGGTTACTTAAATAGCTGTCGAACCACTTTACTGTCTTTTCGTCAAAACCGTAATAGGCTAGCTTGGATAAGAGTAGCGGTAAGTTTATCGTGTCAAACGCACGGGAAAAATCGAGTAAAACGAGTATAGTGCCCATACCACTATCCTGAGCCTCCAAAATGTTACCTGCAACATCGAGCAATGCCGTGGCTGTACTGCGATTCCTCCTGAAACCCGATTGGACATGTGGAAGAAGCCCGTTGGATTCGAGATAATCAGTGAGCTGCAAGCAAACAGCTTTTTTCTAGAACTTTTGACAGGCAAGGCAGGACACTGATAGGTCTTAGATCCTTAAGGGAAGTTGGATTGGAACATTTCGGTAAAGGACGAACAACAGCAGTCTTCCAGAGGTCAGGAAAAGTGGATGAAACTATAGAAGTATTTACAAGTGATACAAAAATATCTATGGTATGAGGCAGTGTTAAAATAATCATGTCCAAAGAGATCATATCGACCCCCTGACAGTTAGTTTTAATACCACTAATTATTTTGGATATAAGAGTAGGACTCACTTCTTTAAGACTGAAAGTTGAAGTTCCAAACCTATGGTATTCATAATAAGTTAATAAGGAAATGTCAGTGTGTTTAGAGTTAGGTATGTTAAGAAAATGATTATTTATATCTTCAGGCGAACAAAGTTTAGGCGGTAATTCAGTTTTTTGTTTTGGAGGTAGGACATTTAATTTAAGGTTCTTCCACAGCGTGACGGGAGTTTTAATGTGTCCGTTAATATGATAGTTAAAGTATGCTTTCTTTTCATTATGAATAGCCGAATTAACAAGTCTTTTAAAATCTTTATAATACTCTCGGTGTGAATCACTTTTGGTTTTACAATACTTAGTATGGGCCGCGTTCCTACACCTTATCATGAGTTTAACGTTATCAGTTATCCAGGGGTAAGAGCGAGACTTAATTAACATTGATTTGACAGGTGCATGTAGGTCAAAAATATACATAATACAGTTGTTTATAGAGTAAACCATATTGTTAATATCATTAAGAGCTATAATATCATGCCAAGGTAAAGCTTTCAAGTCATTGTTAAATATTTCAGGGTCAATGTCCTTTAATGGTCTAAATTTAATATGCTGAGGTAAAATTTTCAGTTTTTTAAAATTGAGAGTACAAGTAACAAGTGCATGATTAGATAATTTTTGGCCTATAATTTCAGTAGTTACACATCTAACTTTGGCATCAGTACAAATTATATCTATGAGCGTTTCACTCTGTGTTAGTTCAGTAAAGTGCGTTGGAGTATTAACAACTTGTTCTAAACTTAAAATATTAATGAAATTTAGTAATTTAGTTGAGTTTAATGAATCGTTAAGGAGGTCAATGTTGAAGTCACCCATCAATATAACATTGTCATAGCTAGAAAATGAATTTACAGAGTCCAATAGGGCATTTAAAAATATATCAACATTCAGCCAGGGCGGCCTATATGCTGTACCAATAATAGTTTTGATGCCATTTATGCTTAATTTCAGCCACATTTGCTCCACTTGTGGGCAGACAGGGTGTTCACAGGCACGGGCATATATGCCCTTTTTAACATAAAAAGCTAAACCACCGCCACGGCCACCGCACACTGTAACTGGTCGTGGTGAGCTACGAATAGTGTAGCCTGGTATGGACGGAGCTTTGTTTTCTTCATTGGGTCGTAACCATGTTTCATTTATAGCTAAAATATCAATTGAATGCTGAGTCACTGCAACTATCAATTCGTCATGATTAGTTCCAAGAGAACCGGCATTATATAATCCAACTTTAAAAAATTTTAGGGCAACCATTGGAAGACAAATATATAAAATAAGTAACATGACAAATAGATAGTCCAATCCTTACTGCAGAAAGTTGATTTTACTTTGAGTTGAGTAGCTATTATTGTAAGTGAGAGTTGTAGTTTACACAAGTTACCGGAGTACAGAGAAGCAGAACATATGTGAACATAAAAGTATTTTTTGTCAGAAAATAATGATGTGTACTTAATCAAGTAAAAATAACAAGGAAATAATTCTTTGAAACCTTTTAAACTATTACAGTAAAAAACATATAAACATTTGAGGCTTAAACAGTATATAGACTCCTTCACACAGTTGTACATATCTCTTATGACCAGAGAGTAGATTCCATGGTGTTGAGAAATGCACAAATGTAGATAATATATAGTAACAAACAAACATATATTGTGAGCTACAGTTTCATTTCTAACCACAAGTAGAGCAAACATGATCACATACCAAAAAGTTTGGTTAGGTCAATTTCAGAACGCAGGCGGTGACGGGGTGAGCCATGCTCCTTGCGGACGTAGATGTTTCCATCCCGGGTCCAGACATATTTCCAGTTCCTGCTAGAAGCCTCTACACGCGCTTTGTAGAAGAGTATCCTGTTTGCTTTAGTCAGCCGCTCGTTGATGTAAAATGTAGTCACAGCCGAGGTGATGCCCTCAGTGGTGGCGCCGCGGCGCACTCTCGCAGCAGCCAGCAAGCGGTCACGCTCGGCGCGGCGAGCCAGTCGCACGACGAGCGGTCTAGGGCGCGGGGCGCCGCCGCCGCCCTCACGTGCCACTCGCAATGGGCCTGCGCGCTCCGCGCTCACTATGTCACGTTCCTCCAACTGCACGCCTAGCTTGATAAAAATACTGAGCGCAAGGTGCATGGCACTCTCATTCTTCCCCTCAGGTACACCTGCCACTTCTACGTCGTTTTGTAACAGGTCTTGGTCACGGTCATTGATGTCCTGCATCAAGCTTGCAATTTTCTCTTCGAAAATAGAGGCATCCGGTAACACATTGGCAGGTTGCTGACGTTCAATTGCCTCCACGCGTTCAGAGAGGTCGTCCACCCTTTGATTGCACAGGTTCACAGCCGTCGAGAGTCCCGAAATGGTGCTCCTGAACTCCAGCATGTCCGCACGGGCTGCCTTCACTTCCTCGCGGAGTAGACGCATTTCGGAGAGAAGTTCTATTGCTGGGCAGCAGAAGATGTATTTTGGGCCAAGTTGGGAGAACTCGCGCTCTGGGGTGTTTAGTTTGGAACGGCTTCGTGTGCCTATATCGTGAGCAATATCACTTCCTTGTGTAGTAACCGATTTGGTATTGTCGACTTCTCTACAAACTTTACACTTCCAGCTTTCCCTGTGCTCGATGCTCATAATATTGTAGAAACGTTTCTCGCTGACATTTGCACAAATGAGATCAAAGTGATTATTGCATAGACTACACTTGAGAAATCGTCGGCTGTCAATTGTATGTGAGCATCCATTACAGGTGAGAGTCGAGGCACTTTTTGGAGTCATCTCCGAATAGTTTACCTATGAGCCACAGGAATTTGTACGAACACTGTGAAAGTTTTACAAACAATAAAGGCACTTGTTTTTGAAACAATTGTTACGTTTTAACACTTAAAAGCTTAATAATATTCATAAATGCACAGAGCAACACGCGTCATTGAGCAGCCTTTTTTTTTTTCACCAAAACATTGAGACCACTGTTTGACTCCAAAGTAGTTAAAATTTCCGAAACCCGATTCGCTACAAAAGTTTGCCATTTGCTTGGGTGGTTATTTAACCAGGCTAAAACGACAGTTGAATCAGTCCATGCATGTATATTATCTTTAGCAATGTTCATGACTTGTGATACTTCCACTAATAATTCTTGTCAGCATTACAGCACCACAAAGTTCCAGTCTTGGAATTGAAACTTGTTTTGATGGGTGCTACCCTCGTTTTGCAGTTACTAAACTAACAGTGATATTATCATCTTTGTCTACTATTCGAGCATAAACAACTGCTGCATACGCCATCTTGGAAGCATCACAAAATCCATGCAATTCGATTTCGAATTTTTATTGACTATGCCCAACCATCTAGGAATATGTACTTTAGTCAACTCACTAAGCTCTTCACGGTAAGTACTTCCATTCTTGTAATAATTTGCATGGCACATCTTCATCCCAACCCAAGCCAGTTAGCCAAAGCTTCTGTATCATTACCTTAGCTAAAATTATACTAGGCGCCACCCATCCTAACGGATCATATAGCCTAGAAATGTCAGATATAATAGTTCTTTTCGTAGCTAGTTTCTTCATCGGCGGCAGTTTCACTGAATATTGAAAGTCATCTGAATTTCGGTTCCAGGTAAGACCTAATATTTTTATTATTTCATCATGCTTTATTTTAGTTCATCTTCAATTTCTTTTTCATTGTTCTCTAACTTCATTGCTTTAATCAACTGGTTGCTATTACTCGTCCATTTCTGTAGTTCAAATCCAGCTTTCCCTAGTAATTCATTCATTTCTTTATACACCTGTACTCCTTCATCCACTGTCATACATCCCGTCATAAGATCATCCATGTAGAAATCCTTCAATACTCTTTCAGATGCCATAGGGTAATCCCTTCCGTGATCAATGGCAACCTGTTGAAGAGCCTTGACAGCTAAATACGGAGCACAAGCGGTTCCAAATGTAACTCTCAACAACTGTACTCTTTCAATACTTCATTTGAATTTTCCCTCCATAAAATCCTTTGAAAATCAGCATCTTCTTCTGTGACCTTTACTTGCCTATACATTTTTACAATATCTGATACCAGACAGATAGGATACATTCTCCACTTCATCACCAAATGTCTTAAATCTGGTTGTAGTTTTGGTCCAATCATTAAATCATCATTGAGTGAAATCCCATTCTTTCCTTTGCAAGAAGCATCGAACACTACTCGAACCTTGGTGGTTTCTCGATCCATTTTAACCACCGGATGATGAGGTAAGCACACTGCATTTTCATTTTTATCATTTTCAGGCACTTCCACCATATGACCAAGATGAAGATATTCATCTATGACTTCTTTATATTTAGACTGTAGCTCTGTATCCCTGTGTAACCTGTTTTCCAATGAATAAAACCTTTTTGCCGCTACTTCGTTCGAATGTCCATATTTACAGCTGGGATTTCTTCTCTAAAGGGAAGCTTTACCACATATCTACCCTCAGAATCACGTTTTGTGCTGGCAGCAAAAATGCTTTCACAGCGTTCTTCCTCCTCTGATAACAACCTCTTTTGCGATGAAGAATCAGCTTCTATCTCCCAAAAACTTTTTAGAATATTGTCTTCATTGATTTGGGAATGTAAAACCGTTATTCCCGAAAATGTTGTTTTAAATGAATCAACTATCCCAGACAATATCCATCCCAATGTTGTTGATTGAGCTAGCAGTGTTCCCTGGTTATTCTTCCTGACGCCATCCTGAATTACCCGACTATATACCTCAGCACCTAGTAAAACGTCGATTTTATTAGGTGTGTGATAATCAGGATCCGCCAATTGTATTCCTGTTATGTTTAATCCATTTAAATCCATGACCTTATTTGCTGGAAGAAAAGATGTAATCGTTTTCAGTACATAAGCTTGTACAGATATATTTATGTTTGGATGAGCCAAAGACTGTAGATGCAATATAACCATAGCTTTAGATATAAGATTATTATCCCCACCAAGACCTGAAATGTTCCCTTTGATTGGCTCCTTTTTTAGCCCTAAATATTGTGCGGTAGCTTCAGTTATAAAAGAAGCCTGCGATCCTTGATCCAATAATGCTCGAATTGCCATGTATACTCCGCTTTTGGATTTAGCATTGACAATCGCAGTTGCCAACAAAACTTGCCCAGTCCCCCTTGCAAAACAATTCGTAACAAGCGGTGGCTCTTCTGCTTCGACTGTACCTACATTGCTAACCTTAGCGCCAGAAGTATTTGCTGGTGTAGCATCTGTAGGATGCAACAAGGTATGGTGACGACGCTTGCAAATCTTACATGAAGTCGCATTCTGGCAGAACTTGGCAGAATGATTATTGCCCAAACAGTTGAAGCATAAACCCTTCTCCTGAACAAAATTACGACGAGCGTTAACATCAAGGGCTGCATATTGTTTGCAAAATGTAATTTTGTGTAATTCCGAGCAACAGGGGCATTGAGTGTTTTGGACGGTGTGTAAAACACGAGGTTTAGCCTGACTAAACTGGTGAATCCCGCTTGATGGTTTTTTGGTCTCCACAAACTCTAAAGCTCTGAATCGGTTGGTAATAAAATCTTTGAATTCTTGGAAAGATGGCAATGTATTGGAATCTGTACCTCCAGTTGCACTCAATTCCCACTGCTTGCGAGTCTCTTGGTCTAACTTTAGAGTGAGCAAATGGATGACAATAGCATCCCATGTACTCACGTCTACACCGATGTTAGCTAAGGCACTCAAACAATCCGAGCTAGTGTCAATGAGCTCTTTCAAGAATGTTGAAGATTCTACAGCAGCATTTTTTGACTCAAAAAGCGTTTTAAAATCATATTGCATATGAACCGTTTATTGTCGTAGCGCTGCTTTAGAAGCTCCCAACATTTTGAATAGTTTGCATTAGAAATCGGTATCTGGCGAAGTAACAATTCCGCTTCACCAGTCAGATATCCCTTTAAATAATGTAGTTTTTCAACATCTTTAATTGTACTGTTATTATGCACCAGAGATTCAAATAAATCCTTAAAGGTTACCCACTCCGAATAATTACCCGAAAAAATTGGAATTACAATTTTCGGCAGTTTAATACAAACTTGTTTTGAAACCGCATTTTCCGACAATTGGTCTTTTGAATTTTTGGTCATAACTTCACCAATAAACATTTGTGCAGCCGTCAATAACTCCTCTTTATACTCCATGTAAATTTCGCTAGTCACGTCAAAAACTTCCTTTTCTGCGTAAATACTCGTATCGTACTCTGCCGAATACTCTTCTAATAGTCGATCGTGACCTTCACAGAACTTTTTCCAGAGTTCTTCCAACCGTTGAAGTCTGATCTCGATATAAGGTTTAGTGATCCGATCTTTTGGTGATTTTTTATAATTTTTAAAGTCTTTAGTAATTTGGTTGCACGTTTGCATTTGAATTTTAATTACCACTTCCATTTTTACCAAAGATATTAGTCCACTTTTTCAAAATTTTTCTAAGTCCCCAAAGCCAAATTTTTCTAAGTCCAAAAATAATTCTCAAAATTTTACAAGTGTTTGAGTTTTAAGGACTGACGAAAATCGGGCATAGGTTCCCCGTTAGAACCACTTTTCTTGCTAAATTTTACAAGTCCTAATTTCTAGCTAATTTTCTAAGTTTTTAAACTAACTATAATAAGGTTCACTTTTGCTTGAATATTCTATTGCACTGAATTTTGACTCTTCCGTCCGAAACACTAAGGTACAAAGTTAAATGGCTTGTCACTTACAGTTTTCCCGCTTCGCACGCAATACCTCGCGACACTATCCTCTGCGCGCGCACCTTCCTGCTCCCGCTCCCGCTCCAGCTCCAGCTCCCTCCTTCCTCGTCCCGGAAGGTAGCGGCCGCCGCTTCCTCGGGCCCCTACGTCGCCGTGTCCCGTGGCTCCGTCTGCAGGTCCGGCTTCCTCAGCCCGAACTGCCGCTTGTCGGCTCCGAGAAGCGCCGCGGTCCGCTTGGTCACCTCCAAGTTACTGGAGATCCGAGTTCTGAAGGACCATGTTCAACCGCTGTCCTTGACGTAAATCAAACAACGGTTGCTCGGCGAATGACGATATATTTAAATTTGACACCCCTTTTATACTTCCTAGGAAAAATCTCGCCAGCGCGATTCAGGTTGATTTAATTTCCCGTACAGCGACATCTATCGACACATAAACTAATCAAAAATACATATTACGGCTATACAACAGTTCGCCTACGACCAAGAAACTCGAATCATAAACTATAAGCCCAATCTAGATCTGCAAGAAAAATCATGATTGCGTATTGAAAATAAACATTGAAAAAAAAAAGATTTGCAGTTGCTAACAGTAACAAAAAGAAATATATGTAACATAACTTGAGTGACTACAAAACTAAGGTCTACTAGTAGCTAAAAGTTAGGTGATGTCTTCTGACAAAATCAGTTTGCAATATTAGCATAATTTTGGTTCCTTCCTTGGTAATTAGTAAATTTTGGCTAAACGTCAAGTAGCTTTTTTTTCAGTGAACGCCGACTTATGAAGTGTTCCATCGAGTACCGCAACATTTTTTTAGAATATTAATAAGTTTTAATTTTTTTATTTTTAATTTGACTGGATGGAAAACGAGCAAATGGGGCTCCTGATGGTAAGAGATAATGCATAATAAATGCATAATATTTCACCATGTGTTCGGGTTTTCATAATTTAATATAATATTATCTAATAATAGTTGTGGACAATTTTGTTTCCAAACATTGATCACACGACATCGTGAGAGTTGCGGGAAACCGGTGGATGCAAGTGGCGAGTTGTCGTTTATTGTGTCGCCTTTGTTCAGCAGTGGACGTCTTCCGGCTGATGATGATGATGATGATGATCAAAGGCTGCACTGTCAAAGTGTGCTTACATTTTGAATAAAAAATTCAGATGAAAAACCATTAGGTCTTTATTTAAATATTGCGGAATTGAAAACACCTCGTACATTTACAGCCACCCAGCTGTCGTTCTAAAAGTTCTTGTGTCCTGTAGTCACCATCGTGACCTCAGTGCTTGTCATCAATGACGTCAGGTGCAGAGGCAGTGCTTAGCAATGCACTCCCGTATTGGTATGCACGCAGCGCGCGGCGCGGCGCGTAGCTTTTACTTGTAAGGAAGCGCACGCGCGTCGCGTCGCGTGTCTGGAACCTATTTTACTGCTTTTTCGTGATAAATAGGCCTATAGTATGTTTGGTTATAGTTACAAATAGTGCCATTATCGTATGATGATACCGTGTGTCAACCGCTTTGCGGGGTCCTAACCGTATTTGAAAAGGCCGACTTAGCCATCGTAACCACATATTATAACAACATAACAAGCTTGAAAAAAAAAACGCGTCCTGCACACTTACGCAACTTAGCTAACATTCCAACATTTGAAATTGCTAAAACCAATAACGAATACGGTCATAGAGTATGGAAGTGCATCTTACCGCGTATATTGAATGGATTTTCAACTGAATTATTAAACTTAATCAAAGATCGAACGAGTAAACAAGCCAGAAATATTATAAAAAGAAACATGTTCAAAGTAAGAAGGCAGACTACCTAAATGACTAAATAATTGTACCTATACTCATTATTCAACTATTATTATATACCTACTACCTACCGTGGCAGGACGTTCGCGGCGTTCGGTGGAGCCCTGTCGCATTAAGCATTTGCCGTATCAAAAATAAGTCTTTATGAGAGTAGCGCAGGCCCCCTGCGACATGGTTCCGACGGGTGTCGCGTCCGAGCTTGTTGCGGTTTATTTATTTATGCTCCGTTTAGAGACTCCTTAACTCAAAAAATCTTTTTAATTTAAGATTAGAAGCTAAGGTTAATAAAGTAATTATGCATTTTTTATTGAAATAAACAGTTTAAATTTTTTAATTTTTTTTTTTTAGATACGGTATTTGACAGCTCCTGAATTAGCCATGTCCTATGACAATAGGTATAGGTACAGTCACCAGCACCAATATCTGACACAACAAGCGTGCATAAATATCTAATACGACTATTTCTGGGGCCCGAAGGACGTGTCAGATATTTTTGCATGCTCCGTTGTGGCAGATATTAATGCTAGTGACTGTACCAGTCAATGCTTTAGAACATGAATGTATAGGGAGGGGTGCTTTGAAAAATCCATGTATCTCTCTCTTTCTAAAACGCTTTTATGTATGCAGTAAGTATCGCACTAAGCCGGTACTTATCGCCTGTGGACTCGGTCAGCTGTGAATTGTAACTGATATACCTATTTGTCAGACAGCTGACGATTATTGATTACATGGCTGTTATCAGGGAGACTGTTTTCTGCAATTAGTAAAACAAAAGAATAGCTGTTATAAATATCATTCTTTAAACTTGAGTGCGGAGAGGGTTCCGTACGATAAATTGTTTTAATAGTTGTTTTTTTGTGCCCTATTTAAACCACAGTTTCTTCTAGGTTTTCCTGTAATGTGTTTTCTATTTAAAAAATCAAAATTAGGCTTGAGACATAGGGGGGAAGGCGCCAATGGAGCTCAAACCAACCTAGTGTGCCTACTTAGGTTATTTTTAGTTACAGTGCTTTCATTCTAGCATGGTGCGGCTGACACTTGATGCTCGTTTTGTTTTACTCAAAAAAAGTTGCTGCGGTCTAAATATTATGGAAGTATATTTCAGTTATAGCCTGAATATGACTGACGTAATAGTACATTGTGTCTTAAGGGCGGTAAATAAGGAATTACGAACGAGAGTCTATTAGAAGCCCGAAGTCGAAGACTGAGGGCTTTAATGAGTCGATGTTCGTAATTCTAGTACCGCCCGTGCGACATATAATGTTTTTCATCACATTTGCGAGTAAAATTTTATATTTCTTAAAGAGAATATATAATTGTTCCAAATATTGGCGATACCTTAGGCTGCGCTCTTGGCAGCGTCGCCCTCCCCCTCCCTCAGCATGTGCCTGAGCCGCGTGTGCATGTGGTCCTGCTGCTGCACCATGCGCAGCACCATCAGTACGGGCACGGACTCATTGACCGACCTTGGGCTTCATGACAACAAAATTTGTACGCGCACTGACTCATTTACCGACCACGAGTTTCATGATAAGCACATTAAGGTCGAGGGTTTAATTTGGGGGGTTGCAACCAAGGTAGCCTGCATGTTACGACACTGTTTACGAGCAAGTGTGATGAAAAATATTTGAACATAAAGAACTATGTTATACGAAATAAATTTAAGCTATCAGATTTTTTATATATTAGGTAATTAAATTCAAAGCACCAATTTTAAGTGAAGAAACGTAATATGCATGTAACGTAACACCAGAGACTCGTTTAGTGATGGGACCTAATGGATCTTGACCAATCTTGAGTTATATCGGTACTTATTAATTGCTAAGTAACGAATATTCTTGCAAACTCCATTTCAAATAAATTACTTAAGTGGCAAATAATATTCCAACCTAGAATTTCATTAATATTCTCATCAAAATTAGCGTAATAATCGGATTAATGGTGACATTAATTATGATTAAGATTTACTGACTCAAGTTTCGACACTTTGACTCTCTAGTGTTGTGATATTGACAGCTGTCACCCGCACCATGCTACAATGAAAGTACTGTAGGTAAGTACATAACCAACTGTTCAATTTTAATGTTTTTGTATGTATCTAACTTAATATTTTGGTTAGACCTAAAGTACTTAAAAGTGTTATATACCTACTTAATATACTTACAAGCAATACGATCCCATGCGGAGGATGCCGAGACACTGTGTGAACTTACAGGTGTTGCAAGCGCCGCCGCAGGGCGCACCTAGTTTCGCAACCGGTGCCTTATGTTACATTATTGTTTTCATCGATCTATGAATAAAGCATAGACTTGGTAGTTGATATTGATATAATTATGTAGTATAAGGTGCGACCAAACCGCTTTTTAAATAAAAACCGGCGAAGAGCGTGTCGGACACGCCCAAAATAGGGTTCCGTAGCCATTACGAAATAATTAAGTAATATTCATCTAAGGATTTCGTATTTTATACGAAATCTTCCATTTTATCTTTAATCTTCCAAGTTTAGGTATATTTTATACCTTAGGCTGCTATTTACTAATAAACTACTAATAATTCTCAAGCAAACCTGGCCGCTATAGTTTTCCTTGAAACATTGATATACTTACTACCATCCTGATTTTTTTCAAATTTTTCCAGCCACCGGTTTAGATTTTAGAGGGGGGGGGGACGCTCGATTTTAATGAAAATTTGCACTTTAAAGTTGAATATTTCGCAAACACACACACACATCACTGAATCGAAATCGTCTTAGCAAACCCCTAATGGTTTTAAAAGACCTATCCAACGATACCCCACACTATAGGGTTGGATGAGAAAAAAAAATCACCCCCACTTTACGTCTATGGGAGGTACCCTAAAAAAATTTTTTTTTTAACTTTTAATTATACCATTTTGTCGGCATAGTTTACTTATATATTCGTGCAAAATTACAGCTTTCTAGCGTTAATAGCCCCTGAGCAAAGCCGCGGACGGACAGACAGACAGACAGACACACAGACATGGCGAAACTATAAGGGTTCCGTTTTTGCGATTTTGGCTCCGGAACTCTAAAAACGGTGACGGCACGGAATCGCAGGACGCACAGTATGCGCACCGTTTTTATCGCATGCTCTCCACACCGCTGCTTAAAATACGGAATCGCAGTGACGGGCCGTAAACGACAATACTTTTGTCGGTAAAGTCCTGACGTTTACGGCAGGTCACTGCGATTCCGCTGCCACTGCGCAGCGGTTTGGTCGCATCTTTATTTTGTTGGATGTTATTGGAAGAAATTAGCGGCTAAACAGGCGCCTGTCGAGAATTAAAAGCAAAATAACATCACAGCAACCACTTTGATATTTAGGCCGCCTTTGATTTATTTAGCTGTAAAACTAAGCAACACAGTGACATCAAGGATTGATGACATCAATGTTTCTGTATGTTTTCAAGTTACACTGATAGCCATTGTGGATCTAGCAGGCAGATGGAAGTCGTGGTAATCTAGTGTTTTGACTTATGGCCTCAAGCAGAGGTACGTGGTTTCGAGCCCGGGCTCGCACTTCTGAGTTATTTGAAATTTATGTGTGAAATTTACGACGAGGGAAATCATTGTGAGGAAACCTGAACTCACCAGCGAAGAAAATCAATAGGTAATGCGTGTATGCGGCTCTCTAGATCTATTATTTATTTATTTGTAATTATATTTTGATGAAAATTACTTTCTGCCAAGTTTCTTGCGGCGCATTCTTCTTGGCAATGATGGTCTTTCCGAAAGCGCTGGTAGTTTAAAAAATGACGTGTAAAAGTGCCCATTGCGGCCTATTTACTGAATAATCATTTGAATTTGAATTTATAAGGCAATAAAATGAAATTAGAATCGTATTTATTTCTTAAACAAAACAAATGAATGTAAGTAATGAATGATACAAAATGGTGCACAAAGAAGTCTTCCACCAATAAGCAGCGTTAGGCACTTGTCCCACCGCCGACGATGAGCGAGAAGCGAGCAGAGCGAGAATATGAAGACGAGTGGGCGAGCAGTGAAAAGCGAGTGTTCGAGCACGACGGGCGATTACTCGCTCCACTCGCTCAAGCCGGGCGGCCGCCAAGCTAACAGCGCTGAGCGAGTTATCGCTGAGCTAGTTTTATAGCTCAGCGAGTTTTATAGCTCCTGTCGCTGCGACAAAAGATGTAAAGCGAGTTCTCGCCGGCAGTGTGAACCGCCAGCGATCAACTATAATATATGTCTCTTTTACTCACACAGGATCTTATATCTTTTGTTCGTTTCTTGAGCGAGAAAATAGTCGATAGCCATCGTTTCCTCGCCGGCGGTGAGACAACTGCCTTAAGCGGAGCCAGAAAAATAAGACGGGTAATCTATGGCTCTGATTGATGTGCAGCCAAGACCTTCAAATTAAGGCTCGAAACTGTCAGGACTACAAAATCTTCTGTTTTTCAAATAAAACTGGACGATTGAGTCAATAAATTGCCTTATCTACGCAGCCACCGCCTGTATTGTTATTCCGACACCGGACTGCAACCGTAGCCTTCCGGAAACATTGAGAAACTCTTTTGAGTAGGTATAGCTTTAATAACTGCAGTTGTTATATAATAAGCTCTATGTAAAGATACACAGTGGCCTACATAGGTACTTATACTCTTTGACAGTGGTTCTGTGACAGTCGGGCCTGTGTGACATATCGTCACTATATAAAAAAATCTCAAATCGATACGTCAACAAAATTTACCCTTGAAGAAATGTTCATAAAGTACACTCAAAACAATTTTATCGATTTTGAGATATCTACCAGCTTTCCACTGCGATAGGCATGTACCAGAGTGGATACGGCGGGTTTTGCCTGTTAACTATGTACATGTATCGCATAATATTTTAGACTATCGCGGTGATTATTAATTTTATGAATTATTTTTCTGACTGACAGTTATACCAGCATACCAGCAAATCTCCAGTCCTCTCGTGATCATGGCGCATGCAACATGACGAAATATTGAGGTGCTCTAAAATCAAGGTACGCGGAACAAATCCCGAATTGAAATCATAAAAGTATCGCATGGTTTTAGCGGACAAGCAAGGCAAATTAGCTTGGTTATTTAATTTGATATTCACGAACCTTCGCTAAGTAACGTCTGAATCAATCAAATATTTAAAGATTAGATGCCATTCATCCAGCCTTAATGGGGAGCGTCACTGGGGAGTAAATTAACTATCCTACACTTACAGTATTTTGTCAATTTCCATGAACATCCAAACCAAAACAATTGTGATTGATTGAAAGGAAATTCTGAATTATTTTCCGGACTATTCTGTTGACGAAAGTTGTTACTACTTTATAATGACTAGCACTTATTTAATTGACCGTCATCATTGGAACATTTTAATTTAAAGTCGCAAACTGAAGCCCCGTCTGGGCACTAAATGCACGGTTTCTCTTTACAATAAATCAAACTTTGCGAAAATAAAATTCGCTAAGTGCCGTTACATAAATTATTGTTAGTTTGTGAATGAATAAAAGGGTATCAACTAAGCCGTAATAAATCACTTTCCCGTCGGGTAAAAAGTGAGAGTCTACTGACAAAACGTGGACGAGCCTCGTCCGAGATAACGGCCGGTGACAAATTATTGCGTTAATGGACGGTAGACGGTAGAAGCCTTTCGAATTAATCAATATTCTGCCAGTATAAGATTACTGACTGTGCCTGCGACTCTTGGATGCGAAGAATTCGTTTAATGCGCCCCCACAGGAACTGTACAATCTTTTTTTTTATTCGACTGGATGACAAACGAGCAATAAACATCTGCAACACCAGGGGTATTGCAGATGCGTTGCCAACCTAGAGGCCTAAGATGGAATACCTCAAGTGCCAGTAATTTCACCGGCTGTATTACTCTCCACGCCGAAACATAACAGTGCAAGCACTGCTGCTTCACGGCAGGTTTAGCGAGCAAGATGGTGGTAGCAAACCGGGATAAAAACTATACTACGTCCATTTCGAGGTCTAAAACTATCTGCATACAAAATATCTGTTGCCCGTAGACGTTGATCGCGCGCCTGCTGGAACCATATAATTTTGCGGAGTAAAAACATGCTCTACTTATCCATCCTCCTTCCATTCTTCCTTTCTCATATCTCAAACTACTTCCGTACTGATCAAATTATCAGGATTGAGTACCTACTTTAGGCGTAAACACGTAACAAACAAAGGATTAATAGTTAAGTATTTTTTTCAAGAGTCGAGGCAATGTCGAGTTCTAGAATATTTTTATCAAGGATCGGAAAATACTCATTATTTTAAAGACGTAGACCAAGTTCGTACCTATACTATAACAGAAACGTTTAGAAATAACGGTTATTTTGTCAGACTTAAACCGTAAGAGTATATTTGGTTATTTGGTTATTTAAACGTGTCCAAGTCTAATCCAACCACTTGCTCTTGACCAAAACTCGTTACCATCTTTGTCCAACTAAATTAATAAACAAGAACTTATTTACTTAAATAGTGTATTCAACGACACACATAACTTTTTTACCAGTACAAAATGAGGACAAGGTCCGTCAAGATACGAGAAATGTGTTTTCCTGCACGAGTAGGTATTCTAAAGTGGGAGAGCCTTATTTGGCGTGTTCATTCTATTCCCCAGTATGGCGGACCCATTCTCCTTGCGGACTTGTCACGCCGCTTTACTGCGTCGCAGTTGTTTATGTCGCTGCGTGTGAAATCATTTCACTGAAATGGCTTTATTTTCCAAATTATTTTATGCCATTCACGGCTGGATTTGGTTGCAAGATAAGGCGGAGTTGGAGTTGTTTCCTTTGCGCTAAACTTAACGTTTTACTTATTTTTACTAGTACTTACTTACAAACAGATGCTTGACATTGACATATAACAGTCACTGGTTACCTAGGTTAGTTTTGATATTGACATACTAGTGTTCACCCACGGCTTTGCATGCGTAAACCATTAGTCGAATGATCCAGCAGTCGAATGAATTGAAATTACCGTAGGAGTTTCCAAAAATTACATCGTGGTCTCTATTGCCGTTGCATTATAAGCAACAGTGCCATCCGTGGGACTGGCGGGATATAGAGTAGATAATGTGTTATTCAAGACATCGTTATCAACGCACTGAAATTCAACCAAATCCATAATTATCTTAGGGTGAAGAAGTGACCAACAAAAAGTTTACCGACAGTATTAATTAGGTTCGTTATTAGGGATAGTGCAAATCCGATAATCTACTTATCATACGTAAATAGCACGTATTTACACTACGTGTAGTTTTACAAGAGCTTGTACTTTATAAGTATATTTGTTTTATTTCAACGAATTTGGAGTAAAAGTTGTAAGTTTGCTAACGTCTGATACGCGGAATAATAGAATGATAGCGTTCGCGAATTTTCTCTGTCCCCATTCACCGACGATGTATTCATCAAAGTTACTTAGTACGCCTGTCGTAGCCCTAGATGCAGAGTACGACGTGTCTTTTGGTCCTTTTTCCTTGTCTGGTTTAAGTACCAAAGTTTTTGCAGGTGGTAGGACCTTGTGCAAGGTTCGCCCGGATTGCTACCACCATCTTGCTCGCTAATCCTGCCGTGAAACAGCAGTGCTTGCACTGTTGTGTTTCGGCGTCGAGAGTAAGACAGCCGATGAAATTACTGGCACTTGAGGTATCCCATCTTAGGCCTCTAGGTTGGCAACGCATCAGCAATCCCCTGGTGTTGCAGGTGTCTATGGGCGGTGGTGATCTCTTATCATCAGGAGACCCACTTGCTCGTTTGCCATCCAGTCGAATATAAAAAAAAGTACTCCTTAGTGACGCGCTTCTAAAAAAAATCACCTAAAATAGCAAAATTGAGATTTACGTTTCTAGGCTCTCATTCCAGCAGATTTTGACGTCTATTACTAACGGTGCCTTCGCTCTACCATGGGTTGTTCCTACTCGTTTAATTTCCATTAATGTTGTAACCGGTACATAAAAAACGTTATGTATACCCGCAAGAAATATGTTATGTAGAGTCAATTTGATTCCTAGGACACCATGAAACCTAATAGTAAATTATTTATCGAATGACGTAAAATTTTATTACGACAGGGATCTCTGGTGGCTTAGGAATCAAAGAATTTGTATTGTCTGTATTTTTCTTGTCTTAAATGTTGATAGCATGACTCAGCGTCTCTACTTTGAGTGGGTCCCGATAGCTGATATTTAAGTTACCACAGTTCTACGTAGACTTGTTTATTCCTTTTTAGTTTTTATTTGAGTAAATTTTATTTGACAGTCGGCAGCAGTCGGCTTTTAATATTTTAAAATATTTTTCCATTTCTTACTTTTTCGGATGCTTTTTTGAAACTGATAGCTTAAAAAAATTATAACATGTTATACTTACTCATATACAACCCAACAGTGTATAGGTTCTGTTTCAATCTTAGCGGTAGTAAACTAAAAAAAATCTCTAGTATTTCCAAGAATTTTTTACTGTCGAAATGTTGCTTTGTAAGTACGTTTTAATCGGATAAGTTGTCCAGTTGGGCAAGCAGATGCCGGCGCCGGCGCAGGTCGCGCGGTGACATCGGCGCTGCGTTTATAAGGAATAATTCAATTCATGAGTGCTAGCTTTGTGCAGGGTTGAACAAGGCCTTTCTTTTACTAAAAAGTTTTGCCAAGGTACAATACCTGTCGTATTCTTTGACTGAATGACTGTTAAGAAATGCCTTAGGTACCTACCTACACCTAAAACTGATGCGGACGTATAGCTTGTGTAGTATCTTCTACGGGACTTGGATTAAAAGTTTTTGAATTCTGGTTGAGTTCGAAACGCGCCGGTCTAGTGTGGTGGTGGCGATAGATGGGTTTGTGTGATTTGTGGGTGTTCTTCTTACAGTGTGGACTGGAAGGGACTGCATGAACACACATTTCTTGCATAAACGTATATCATAAGGTTGCGGGTGAGCAAAGTAATTGTTTCAGTTCATTGATATGGTCCTCCGCAAAGTAACGCCTGATTCTCGAACTTGTTTTTCTTTCAAACGATGACGTATTTTTGATGTATTTTTGGTGCCAGTCAGAGTCGCGGGCCGCTTGATGCAATAGATTGTTCAAAGTTAGTAACTCCTCGGAATCGATAAGATCTGAAAGAAGTCGATAAAGGATTCGGATCTAGGCAAATGCAAGCAAGCGCCAAATGACATGTCGCCGTAGGATGTGCGATCTTTGTGAGGTTTTGTGAATACGTTGTAAGTAAACCTAGTCTGTAGTAGATTGTTTTATGGGATCTTCAAACAAGTCTACTATTTCTCAAGGAACGGCAACCATTGTCGTGCACTGGGTCAATTCTAGGGCAGGCAGCTGGTAGCTTGTGCCTGCAGCAGCACGCCACCCTTTGGCAGCGGGGTAGGCAACACTAGCGATGGTTATCCTTACTGCACGCCACACCGTAACTCAGCCTATGTTATGGATGCCCTTGGGCGGGCTGATGGTTTTCATCGAGTGACTGGCTGCTTGTTTCCCCCCCTAAAAACAGCCAAAAACATATACTTTTATTTCACTTCAAATTAGCGTTCTTTTCAAGCCAGCGGGCAGCCCTGCGCGCGCGCAGCGAGCCGCGCAGTGGGGCAAGGGCGGCGTGTCCCTATACGGCGCACTCGCCTTCGACGCACTCTCGGTTTTCAGCCGCCGCACGATTAGAAACGACTGCTAAATAAATAACCCTCGATAGTCTCGAACCATAAGGAGATGTAACATGCTGTATAATGAACCCCCCTGGGCGATCGACGAGTCGCACTGGGCCAGTGCAGATGAAAGGCAAGGCTTGCAAGTAGTCAGTGTGGGTCTGCAGAACTGGACTTTGGCTCCGGGCTGAGGGCAGATCTCATTATGATTGGTTTTTGGACTCCAAAAAACCAATCATAATTTGATTGCTTAGTAGCGACATCTCTTGTCTGGGTGAGCGGTTGGTTCCGAAAGATTGTGACGTCTCTCGATGAGAGCGGAACATAGATGTCGCTAGTGCTGCTGCATAAGTAGCGTAATAGAAATCTTTAAGATCTTTTTTTAAGGAAACAGATATCCTACCTAACCCTGCCGTCGCTTTATGTTTTTGTAGTAATCATGTATGTTAGGAAGAACATATGTGATTTTCCCACTAACGTCGATAAGCCAAAGGCTACTAGAAACACAGGGAAGCTTAAAGTTCCATCTTACAGACTGGCTAAAACCAAAAGTCTTTTCTGGGAAATTGCATACGTTTTTTATAATAAAATCCAAAAAATATTATAAATGAAACGGATACAAAATTCAGATCTATTGTCAGAAGACATTAATATCAAATGCGTATTATAAAGTTAATGATTATATCATGGACAGGGATATTTGGAATAATTCGATCCGCATTAGCGATCCCTTCAAATACCGAACCTACTGTGTTAAAAATAAAGTTGTGTTAAATACTTGTGATGTATATGTCGGCGGCCAATCGTAAAATCCGCCAGATCACATATCATTTAATAATATTGTAAATCTGTTTTAAAAAAAAATATATATACTTCGTTGAGTTTCTTGCCGGATTCTTCTCAGGCAGAGGTTTTTCCGAACCGTTGATTTTTTTGACATTCATAAGTGCTTGTTATAGCCTAAATTGAATAACGATATTTTGACTTTGACTTTGACTTTGAAATAAGCAACCTGAGATATGTATGCATAGGAAAAATTCGTGTCTAGATCCTGTCCAGCGGTGGTGTAGGGGTATAGCACGCAGCACGGATTGCTGAGTACCTGGTTCGATTCCCAGCGCTGGTCTCTTTTTCTGGTTTTTCTGTGCATCCATGTCTCAGTTTGTATTTTCGACAGATCTCATTATTGCAGTGGCAGACGTTGTGCTATGGAGAGCGTATCAGCTCGTTTGTGGTGCGCGTACCGCGGCTTCTGATGGGGACCATCGCGAATGCTGCCTTCTAGTAGAGAGACGTGTTCCAGCCAGTAGCGGCGTTAGGGTAGGGCGCGGTGGGGCGACCGCCCAGGGCGCAGGACTTAAAGGGGCGCTTGAAGCCTAGAAAATTCCCAAAAGTTGGGAGCGCAGTGGAAATCTTGTCCAGGGCGCTGGAAGTGCTAAAACTGGCACTGGTCCAGCGGTGACGGGGCACCATGCCGCATAAGAATGCGATGTCAGAGATGGTGACGATGGCGGTGGGATCCCGTCGTTTTGCTATCTACATTTTAGTTTTTTTTTTCCTGTTATTAATTATTGTATGTTAGTCTGTGAGTTACCTATTGATCGAGTCGTTTTCGTGTTGCCTGAAGTATTTTTTTTAATTATTTATTTATTAATTTGATCGGAACCAAATATATATTTTTTTACTTATCATTGTTACTGATTTTTTTTGAGTGAATATCTCAGCGCGAATATTTAGCGGCGGAGCTCATAAAAAAACGGTTCGAATTAATTAATAGCGCATTTTCTTTTTTTAATCTCTCAAAAGGCCGGCATCGCGCCTGTGATTCCCCTCGTGTCGCGGGTGTCTATGGTCGGCGGTGACTGCTTTGTATCTTTATATGTTTATTATAACATATTTGCTGGGCGTCGGGCTACCGTGTGTCGTCAGTGCCTGACGTTTTGTGAGATAATAGATGACAGGCTAACCAGTGTTCCTACCTGATGTTTTTATTTATGTTTTATATTGAATTTTTATATGATTAATGTAGTTGCACAGTGTATTAGTAATAACTGTAATGCTGTGTAAATAAAGTTATGTGCAATAAATAAAAAAATAAATATCAGGTGATCCACATGCTCGTTTTCCCCTCCTACATAAAAAAGTATCGTTAATTAGGTAAAAGTACGACTTACATGCCAGAATGCATCAATAGAGCTATTGATTTTGACACAAAAATATTACAATAAGCCCTCACGCGAGTCAGATTCGCACTTGGCCTGTTTTATGTTGCGGTAGTTCGAACGCAGGGATGCGCCGGCGCCGGTTGCGCAACGCAGGCGCGCGTCCTCACGGCGCGCCATCTGGCCGTGCCACCATATGGCTAGAGCTTTACCACAATTACAACATAGACACACCTTGAGGGAGCAATATCTGCCTCTTTTGGACCATTGGCATTTTGTAAAAAAAATCAGTAGACATCCCAGCGTAAAGAGACAAGATAAAGCTTGAAGGTACTCATGGGTATGTGTCAAGGGCAATAATGAGCCCTATATCTATCGAGAACATGTTTATGAATCACTTCAAGACCTGGGCGCCAGATGGCAAGGGGCGCCATTTTCCAGTTTCCATGGCATAATAAAGTTAATAGCGCTTTTTGAGAGGCGCGGAGGCGGTGTGGACTATCTTGCGCTACCTTGGTCAGGGGTTGGAGCCGCGCTGTTCAGGGCAGACTCCGCTGGGCCCAGCACACGGTTGATGACGGGCTTGTCCAGGCTCGGAATTTATTCGTTTAATCTCCTCAACATATGAAGGAAGAATGAGGTTTATATTATTATGATGACTGGAGGAAAGTTTACAGCAGCAGCACTTGTAGTGCGCTGGTGCACAGGATATTTGAAACGTTAACCAATCTTTAGGGTTCCTCACCTCAAAAAGAAAAAACGGTACCAGAATTATTCTTTTTTCTAACATACTGTGTCCTAGACTTGACTATCTATCATTACTACACTATTTTTTATAGGCAAATCGTCTCAATTGGTACTTTCAACGTTTTTACAGCCTGTTTTTGTTGTAAGCTATTCAGCAGATATCTACATCTTGACAGAATTTTAGATTACAGTTCTATATACATATAGTCGATAGAGTCGTATACCGTACATATTTTGGCCAGTACATCAAGAGTGCCTCTCAAATACCTACATATTTAAAACATGGTAGTTTCATCAATATCCCCTCGTAAAAGTATGAATATTTTAAACGAAAATGAAAACACACCTGCCTCATCTATTTGGTACATATCTCGTACAGAAGTAGGTTCTCAGTCCTCATTCAGCAGCCCGTCAAGCCCTACAAGCTGGCCCTACTACGAAGTGCAAAATTCGAACTTGGTATCTTGCCGTCCCGCTGACGCTAATATCATTCAATACGTGAGTGAGAGGGACGGTAGGTACGTACGATACGAACTTCGATTTTCGTATTTCGTAGTAGCCCCCCTGTCGCTGTCGTTGCCAAATCCCACAGATGCGAACGACACGGTCTGTGTTGGTAATGCAGCATTTTTCGCTCTCGATATGGAGTCGCGAGCCTCTAGGGGTGTCACAATCGGATTAATATCTATATATATAAAAGAAGAAACTGACTGACTGACTGACTGACTTATAGATCAACGCACAGCCCAAACCACTGGGCTAGAAACTTGAAATTTGGAATAAATGTTCCTTAATAGATGTAGACGCGCACTAAGAAAGGATTTTCGAAATTCCACGGGATAGGGAAATATCTAAACTTTTTTCGCTTCTTTGTTTGTAGTCGAATCTCTGAAACTATTGAGCCGATTTTAAAAATTCATTTACCGTTAGTAAGCTACACTATCCTTGATTGACATGGGTTAATTTTTTATCCGGGATAATGCAAAATTCCCGCGGGATAGAAACAAATGAATTCAATTACGGAGATGATTAAAAAAATCTTACATATTATGTGATATGACTATCCCCAAATGACAAAGGCTACTTTTTCTTCGGGAAATTACAAAATTCCCATGGGATAGAAAAACTGAATGCAACTTCGGGGATGATTTAAAAACTCTTACATCAATAGAAAGCTACACTATTCCTCATTAGTTTAGACTACTGTTCTTTGGGAAAATGCAAAATTCCCGCGGGATAGAATAAGTGAATTCAACTTTGGGTCTGATTTTAAAAAGTTCTTTTAACAAAAGTAAGCTACAGTATTCCTGATTAACATAGGATACGTTTTTCCGTAAAAATGAAAAATTCCCGCGGGATAGAAATAAGTAAATTCAACTTTGGCACTGCTTTTAAAAAAAATCATATGATATGACTATCCTCGATTGACATAGGCCACTTTTTTTCGGAAAATCCAAAATTCCCATGGATAGAAAAACTGAATTCAACTTCAGAGCTGATTTTAAAATTCTTCCACTAATATAAGCTACCCTAATTGCTGATTGGTATAGATAACTCTTCTTTGGGAAAATGCAAAATTCCCGCAGGATAGGTACATAGAAGTAAGTAAGACAATCCAATTCGGAGCTGATTTCAAAATTCTTTCACTAATAGTAATCTGCAGTATCTCTGATTGACATAGGCTGCTTTTCTACAGAAGAATGCAAAATTCCCGCAAGATCGAAATACTTAAGTAAATTCATCATTGGGGTTGATTTAAAAGATATTTTACCAATTGGGAGCTACATTATCCCTGATTGGCATACGCTACTTTTCTCCGGGAAACGTAAACTCCCGCGGATAGCAAAAAGTGAATTCAACTTCAGGGTTGATTTATTTATAATTGTATCCCTAACTCTACCTGAACAGTAAAATGACTGGCTGACTGACAGACAACGCATAGCCAAAACTACTGGTGCTAGAGACTTGAAATTGGCATAGATGGACCTAAAGTAATAGAGAGGTGCACTAGGGAAAGATTTTTAGAAAATCCCATGGAATAGGAAAATATCTCAACTTTGTTTGTTTCTTTGATTGTTGGGGATAATCTCTGAAACTATTGTTGAGTTGATTTAAATAATTTATTTCCAATAGAAAGCTACAATATGTCTCTCATCGACAATTAAGAATACTAAAATAGATCATAACAGTAATTCATGTCCCGCGGGGACTTTACAATTTCTCGAGATACAATCCTATATCCTATATCGTGTAGGAAGTCGCCGGCAAAAGAAACGTGTAGTACTTTAACGTCTTTAACGTTTCAGCGAAACAGGGTTTCAGAGTTGATACGAATTAAGAATGATTAATTACCAATGTAGGTTGATTTTTAAATTCCAAAATGTGCACCATCTGTCTAAAACAACGTCTTACTGTATTATATTTCATGAAATCCTCCAAAAAATCAATCAAACACGAAAAAAAGGATCGCAGGAAGTAAATGTATGTTAATTACCCCAATTATCGCGAGCGAAGCCGCGGCAACAGCTAGTTTATCTATACAGCGTGTATTTTTTGATAATAAGTACCTCAAACTATAACCAGACGATGATTTAAGTGCTGTGAACTACCAGAGCGTAATTAGTTTTTTAAATATTTTCGGGCAGCAATGTAATGCGTACAATAATTTGATACGAGAGAGAAGCATTCAGTGACAGCTGTCAAGTCAACAAGCATGTGCGACGGTTTCAATTAAAAAAAAGTAGTACATTGCGTGCTAATTAATTTTGTAAGGAAAACAATAGTGTATTTTTTTTTACTAAAACATAATAAAAAGTTTGAAGTAGTATCAAAAATGCACGCTGTATAAATAAGAATAAAAATAAATCTATTCATATCTGAAACAATAAAGCGTGCATAGTGTCTGATACGACTCTATTTCCAGGGCCGGTAGGTAAGACATGCCGGAAACGTGTCGTTGTTGCACGCTCCGCTGTGGTAGATAACTACTTACCTACTTGTAAATAAACTGTTATTTTTTACTCAGGAATGGAATCTACCCAATTCCAGTTTTCTTCGAGCTATCTCCATTCTAAACACAAACAATCCGTTACAATAGCTACACGAAAACAAATAATAAAAGATAGATGCTGACGTTTCATGATTCACGAATAAACACGCTAACAGTAAATAATTAGCAATTTAACTGTCTTTGTTTGTATTGCGTTTGTTTTACAGAGATGATAGATACCTTATCAGTCAATGTTAGATCAGTTAGCAGGTGGTTATACCAAGGTTGTACTAGTACATTTACAGATGTATCATCGTACGATATAATTAGTTAAGTATTATTATTTCAAAATAAAATATAAGAGCCACTTTGTGTTTAATCGGTAAAATGAAATCGAAAACACGTTTGCATGTTTATTTGAATACCTACAAAGTATATTTGTATTAATAAAACAAATTTTTAGATTCAAAGATTCAAAGAACTATTATTTATTTATTTATTATCTATTAATTAGACAAGGAATGTTGTAAAAATAGGTGCCTATAAATATTAATTAGTATTTTTGTTTTACCAATAACTCACGTCGCCCTCATTTTCTTTACTTTATAGCGACTTAGGGCCATCTAGTGAGCAACTATAAAGCTCCGACTTATTCTACATGGCGCTATCGAAGTTTCACACAAATCGGACGCATAGGTACTTAAAGTAAATTCAATAGAATTTGACAACTTTCTGCATATTTAAGACACCCTATCGTGGGCACACTTGATTATATATGTCCCTGTTGTTCCAATTATCATCTAAAAGGAATCAAAAAAGAATAATAGTCACATCACAAAGCCTTAGGCATTCCGGTGTTTATATTAGTAGGCTGGAAGTGTCTACAGGATTGTCAGATTCTATTGAATTGGAGTTTATTAGCTGGGCGTTTTCGAAAAAAAGTGTACCCTTCTTTACTTTTGAAATTTTGGAAAAATATGTTTTTTCCTACTCAGAATCAAGAGCACAATCGATTACGAACGTTTAAAAAAAATCCCAATTTATTCATACAAAATTTTATGAGTCAGTTTTGTCACGCCCATACTGATGTATGAAAACTGTCATTTTTTGGGGTCTTTTGAAACGTCATTCTATACAAGTTCCGACGCTCGTCCTTCGGACTTCACCGCGTCCCGGCCATAACACCTGCTTGGAGAGAGATCTTTCATTTGGAGGGTCCCCCCACAACTTCGAAAGGCAAAAACAGAACCGCACTTTGCTGTCTGCCTGTCATGGCATGGTTTGACACGTTTTATATGGTTTTGCCGAGAAAATCAAAATCTGACTTAGTAGAACTTCGCCTGAAGCCCCAGGTTTCACATCAAAACTTCATCATCATCCCAGCCTATACGTCCCACTGCTGGGCACAGGTCTCCTCTCAGAACAAGAGGGCTTGGGCCATAATTCCCACGCGGGCCCAGTGCGGATTGGGAACTTCACACGCACCATTGAATTGCTTCGCAGGTGTTTGTGCAGGATTCCACGATGTTTTCCTTCACCGCAAAGCTCGTGGTAAATTTCAAATGTAATTCCGCACATGAATTTCGAAAAACTCAGAGGTGCGAGCCGGGGTTTGAACCCACGACCCTCTGTTTGAGAGGCGATAGGTCAAACCACTAGGCCACACGGCTTATCGGCTTATCAAAACTTACTTAAGTAAAATACTAGAAAAAACTTTTTTTGTTTTAAACTCCTTTGTGGTTCGGGAATCGACCAGGCATATACGTACCTATTTATTGACGGATTAGGTTTTCTCAACTGCAAAGTTAAGTCAGTCTTTCAGTCCGACTTCTCTACGTGTTAAGGGAATTAGTCCGCTTATGTTTAGAGCTGTATTTTGTGGATATGTTTATTTTTTGTGTGGCGTGGCAACCCTAGGCAACCCTCGTGCTGACATAGTTCAGCAAGCAGCGTCGTACGCGCCATATGCGCCCGCGCTGACGCCGCAGGTCCTAAGACACGATAAGACAGCCAAAGGCACCCTCGGGTGTTGGCTCAAGAAACTTTTATTTGGTAAAAATAAAATATCAGCATATACCTATGGCCCAAGCCCTCTTGTTCTGAGAGGAGGCCTGTGCCCAGCAGTGGGACGTATATAGGCTGGGATGATGATGATGATGATGATGATGATGATTTATTTATTTATTCAACTGTTTCGCACAATAACAGAATAATCAACACTTAATCTAATTAAACACAAAATAATGAAAAATGTAGGTACCTACTTAATGAATATACCTATTTATCGCGAAGATGAAAAATGGAACTCTAGTTACACCTACTTACTTAATTTTGAAGCCTTAAGAATCTATATAGTAATAGGTATTTGACATACCAAGCAACGCTTCTAGGCTTCTTTCTTCAGCTTTTCATCCCTCAACTCGTTTTAATAATTAAATTAATTAAAAAAATGCTTTATATAGCGCAATGTACCTGTAACCTATACACACCGATGTTAAGCCACCATACCTACGCCTTAACGGTTTTTTTATGGCTTCAACTGTTACCAGTCAGTAACCAGCGTTAACCACTTGATTAAGGTGAAATAGATTTATCTCCGTACCTCTAGCTAATTATGTAGATTATCTATATCTATCATGTAATCATTTTGACAGATTTTGACATTAAAATCATACATTCCGAGCCGACTCAGATAACTGCAATATTTCCAGCATGTCCATCTCTAAGCTTTCAGGTACCGCTCCACGAAGTCCTCGCAGACCTCGAGCTGGCGCGTCCGGTACCCGTCGCTGCGGCGCGCGTACTCCAGCACGGGCTCTGAGCGGTCCTCGTTCGTGTGTTTCAGGAACGTCTCCGGTTGTCGAACATCTCCCGCGCGGTGACCTGGTCCAGCAGGATGTAAGGGTACAGCATGATCGATACTAGCAGACCGAACCGCCGACACTCCTCGACCCACCGCAGGTACTCTTCGTAATCATATCCCAAACCTTCAGTTTCTCCTTCGTAACTTCATTTACAGTACTTATGAAAGTATCGAAGTAGTGCTGGAGCATTTCACGCTCGTACCGCTCACGGAAACTCCGATCGGTCGTGCAGTACCAGCACAGCATGACGTCGAAGGCCGGCGGCGCGTAACGCAAGCATTGGAAGTCCACCAGGATGGCGTTCGTCGGGACGCCGGCCTCGTGCTTGAACATAATATTGTTCGCCCACAAATCCTTGTGGATCAGCACGTTCAAGGTGTCCTTTCTCTCCGACACGTCGTTGCACGCGCCAGGACTGTTTCAAAAGTTTACCTTCCAAATCGGAATAGTGTTCCTGTGCTTATCGGAGAAGTGTTGGATGATATTGGCGGCGAGTTTGCCCCGGCGGCAATCCAGGGCGTGTCTCTGAAGTTGTTCTCGACGATGAGGTGGCCGTGCTCCTCCATGAGGCTGTATGGCGGGCGAGCGCGGCTGCGGCGCGCCTCGTGGTCGGCCACGGCGGCGTGGAAGCGCGCGACGGCCGCCAGCGCACGCGCGAGTGCTCCGCGCCCAGGATCACGAACTGGTCGTGCGTGGAGTAGCCCAAAGGGGACAGGTCGCGCATCACCAGCACGGACGAGTTGTACAGGTACGCCTTGGCGCCCCACGGTGACACTCTGGACAATAACAGCTACAGTTTATATATTACATAAGGTTTTTGACACCAGTTGCTATTGAGTATTAATTAACCGTTAATATACTAGCTCGTCAAAAAAAGCTGCATTAGGTTAGTAAGTTGTTAATTGTAGTTTACTCGTAACTTATCCCTCTTATGCAGAGGTCATGGGTTCAAGCCCGAACTCACACATCAGAGTTTTCAGAATTTAGGCGTTCCAACAGACCACGCCTGCATGCAGGCTGAATACACTGAAATAAAAATATACAAGTAAGACCTCCTTTACTGATCTGCAAATAAATACTTTTGACTTTGACTTTGACTTTGACTTTGACTTTGACTTTAGAGATGTGGGCGGAATTTTTGCCAGGAATGTATTTAGGTATCATGAACCAATAGAATCGCTCATTTACCTATCTTCTAGTGGAAACAGTTAAGCGGAGCAAGGATACGTAAGTAAAGCTTCTCTATTAGTTCATGACATGATATCTACACATTCCTGCAAACACATCCGCCACAGAGCATCCGCGCACATCTCTGATTGAAACGCAACCATACGTCCAAAATTACATTTGAAATTTGAGATGAGCTTTTCGGTAAAGCAAAATATCAAGAAGAAACCTGATACAAGTGCAAAAATGTTCAAAGACGTGTGTAACTTCCAAAACGCACTAGGCTCGCGTGGGAGTTAACAGCGCCAAGTCATGCGAATGCTAGGAGAGGTGCTATTGCCCAGCAGTGGGACATATGCCGGGGATGATGATGAAGATACTCACCCTGCATTTCCATTTCTTCCATCAGCTTGAACATCGTCATCTCCCTTCTAAAGAATTATTCTCCTCGATGAAGGTAGCTTTCGGGGAGTTGCTGCGGCAGGCTTTTCACGAACAGGGGATTTTAACAAGAGAGTCTCCTAATTTGACGGTGAGGGTCAGTCGGAAGTGGTCCCCGAGGAAGCCGGCCAAGCCCTCTGCGGCCGGTGCCAGCTCCTTCCCCACCAGCTGCCAGCCCGCCGTCTCCCCGACGCATTTCTTCACGATGAGACAGACCTGGTGGTCGGTCAGGACGTCTTCTACCGAGCACTGTTTTTTAACTTCGCCAACCATGTTGATAAGTATGTATATATGGTATTAACGGGTAGGTGACGGCTTCAGTTCTTTCAGCAGACTGGTCTAGGCTGATCCCGTAGCCAATATATACGTGCATTCGTTCTGTAAAACCTTTGTTGTGCGATATCATGCAGTGTGATTATTGCCTAATGGAATATTAAATCGACTGTATGAGAACGGTATAGAGGTTGTTTTGCTGCAGCAGCGGGTTGCCCGCAAATAGACTGTCTGACTCTTTAAATGATAAGTCAATTTGCGCTCTGTATATTATTGTCAGAAGATTACGATACAAAGAGGCACTCATAGCAGTTGATGCTGATTGTTACGTGACTTTTAGACAGGATGTATCTACCTAGAAAAGTAGCAAAAAACACAACGAATTGTAGAATAAATAGTTGGGGAAAAATCTAGCACGTAGGTACCTACCTACTTACGAGTAAGTAGTTAAATAAAATTTTCTCAAATCTGAAACCAATAAATTTTTCTTTATCGGCAAAAATATTTACTTTAATTTAATTTTTACTGTCAGAAATGTGCAGCGGAGTTAAGTTTTTTCACCTTATTAAGTATTCAATGAGGTCAAACAGTGGATAGGTATTTACAACCGGCTGTACCCAATTTTGATAACAATGTTTTAGCCTAAAATGGAATATTTGAGAAAATAAAAAAAAAAACGACCGCAAAACACAAACGACGAGAAAGAGAGAAGACAGACAGAAAGAGAGATTTACACATACATATTCTAGTTAGATATACAGGAAAAAAGAAAAGAAAAAATACAAATAAAAACAGAATAGTAAACTTTGGGTAGACGTGCACAGCAAAAACCTAGTTAGGCTGTCACGCTTTTTACAAATGTTACCCCCGGCTTTCAAACACCCCCTATATTCCACACACGCTCCGACTGTCTGCGCTTGTGTTTGCACCCGTTTTGTGGTCATCGAGGTATAAATACGTCACAAATTTCTGTTTACTTTTAACCAACAGGAATGCCCCAAAATGCATCTCTAATTTGGAACTTTTGCGTACCTACTCATTGCAGGCAATTATTGCACTTAATAACATAAGCGTTTTGTATAGCGCTATAACCAGGGCGTAAGGCGTTTTTATTGGTAAGGAGTGCGTGGCACCCAGTCCTGAGTTCCCAAGGGATCACTTGACCGGCTCAGAGCTGGGCACGGATCCAGCCCTCAGAAAAGGTTAACGTAAACGCCAAGCGCGAGTCTGAGTAGGTACGAACTTGCTCATGAACGACTTTTTAATTTGATTATCCATTTCCTTTTTCCGCGCATCAGGACATTGGCCTATCGATCTCAATAGACCGTAAAAGTTGTCGTCACCAGACTAGTTATTAGGGTTGTGGGCATGCCCAACGTGCCCACTACGGTGGATCCGCCCTTGGGTCAGGCGCAGAATCAAAATGAATGTTTGTTGGCCACGGGGGCGCCGGCTGTTTTTCGTCCCAGCCCCCTACATGGTTAAGACCTCTCTTAAGAACTGTCCCTATTATGAAAGAGACTGTACCATTAAATAAAACAAGCACTATAATATGAATAATAAAAACGTTTAATATCTTAAATATAGAACGCTACATCAGTGAACGTAATGAGATTGATTTTATTTGCTTTACAATGTCTAGACTAGACAGTAGCCTACCTGCTCTTGTTCTTGGTCTACGCTGGAGGCACTGAAATACTTGAATGGTTAATAATTGTGTATTTCCAATAAATTTTACCCCCTTATTCATAAAAGTGTAACTAATGTTAACTTTGTAAGCTTTGTAAGGTATTTTTTTGAGTTGCGACTCGCGCAATTTTTGCTGCATTCGGTTTTATACAAAATTCTAGTTTGTGCCACACGGTGACACAAAATGAGTATTACAAAAATAGGTTTTTGGTATGATACCGAAATTACGCGACTCACAACTCGAATAATTACGTTCGTTTGGCCACACCCTATAACTACTCCATTTATTTGAACATTGAACTAAACGGTAAAATTTGCACACTTTTTAAATGAAACAACGAAACAATTTAAAATTGTGTTAACTTCTGTACTAAAACATAATAAATACCGCTAATAAATGTACATGCCGGTATTTTTAGTCTATTTGTGTTCGAAACGTGTTTTACAATTTGACCTTTAATTATAACCTTAAATTAAACGCGATATAAGCACCAGTTAATCTTCATTTGTCTACCCCCCCCCCCCCCCCCTTGTTTGGCACTTATTACTGTGATAGTAGCAATTAATCGCGTCACTAAATCGCCAGAGCTCCATCACTTGCGACGTAATTTATGGATAGCCCTTTGCCAGACACAAACAAATGTATGTTATTTTGCTAAATATTATAGATTGGTTCTAAACTTTTTATGAATAAAGAGGTTAATTTAGCGCTGTAACACTAGCGCTAGTCTAGCAGAAAAGATCATAAACAGACGCAATCATTCAACAATATGCTACTTTCGCCGATCATTTCAACAAAATGTCTTTTTCGGATCTAATTAGTGTATAGAGCTCTGTAGGCTATTGAACTCCAAGCCAGAAGTAAGAGTTTTAATTTCAAATCTAAAATAAGTTGACATTAATAAGAGATTGGAGTCAAATTAGATGAGCGCTTTTAAAAAGCATAAGAATCGAAAAGAAGAAAGAATATTTAACATTTACTACGGGCTCTTCTTTTTTTCTAAGAAATATAAACTTCGACGCGTTATTTATTCAAACAAATCCCTGACATTGTCATATTTAGCTTAAATAGTAAATATTGCGACATAATTTGTTCATTGTAAGCTTTATGGCAGTAGCTTTGCCTCTGGAAGACTTCTATGGCGTTCGCTAACAAATACCTAACGATTCCTTATTCCTTAATCCAATGACATAAAGGCACTTACTGGCAAGACT
>NC_133487.1:2262323-2262460 GCF_025370935.1 Choristoneura fumiferana | reverse complement strand
GGGTTCGATTCCCGAGTTTGAGTACAAGTTTTTTTTTAATGTATGAATGCAGTTTTTCCTTGGTACTAAAATCGATGACATGTTTTCTAAGAACAGATCTTCGTATGTCTTATAGTTTCAGACTTTGCATACTGACC
>NC_133487.1:2236239-2262223 GCF_025370935.1 Choristoneura fumiferana | reverse complement strand
AATTTAAGGAGGATTAAGTTTTCTTTAGTCAAGGCTGCGCTGCCGTCGGTGCCGTACGTTTCGATTTTAGCTCGCTTCGTCGCTTCGCGATACCTTTTACGTTCGCGTACTCGTACGTATTTTTTGTATTAGTATAGTTGTGAATTAGTAGTATATAAGTGTAGTTTGATAGTTTCGTACGAGACACAAAAATAATAGATACCTACCTACCTATAAACAATATAGTTATAGTATTATGTGTAGGAAACATGAGTAGTACCTATGTACACAGTCGCCATCACCACATCGGCGAATTTATAAATAATATTTTTAAATTTAGTATAATAATAATAACAGAGCGGCAAAGTATCTGGTTTCTCTAGACACAGATATTAGACAATTTTAAGCTACTTTTAGGTAATTAGTTAATCTAAAATAGACATCGACAACCCTAAGCGTCCGCGCCGGAGTAGGCAGTAAAGTCTCCTAAAGGTTTGGAGTGTGCATACTTGTTCTCTTTTACTACGATGTAAGACGCCAATTTGCTTCTCCACCTCGTATTAGTTCAGTAAGCACGAGCAAGAAGGAAAATGAGAAATGGTTGCCGTCATACTATAGTTTAGTGTTACCGCGTTACACTGACAAACTAAACTTTAACTTGTTACTGTTAATATGTCTCTGGGAGCACCATTACAGTAAATATTGTTGAAGAATTTATAAAACTGTAGTATCTGTGTCCTTGGAAATTATACCAAAACAAGATATGAGTCATGAAATTAAATGAGTAATATTGGTAAAGCCCACACTGAATGACATTGACTGGTTCTATCTACCTTTCATAATGTTATGTTACATATTTTTTACATTTTATGTATAGTCAGCATCAAAAGTAGCTGGTTACTTTTTTACTCTGTTACATTAACACATATTTGTCAATCTTGTATGGCGCTAAGTACGTGGCTGTAAACCGACAAAGTACAAAAGTAACCAGCTACTTTTGATGCTGACTGTACACACAAATGTTGACAAAATAATTATTAAAGTAGTGACTTTGAACAGTGGTTCATTACTGTTCATGTTTGCCAGACAGTGTACATTGTGGCACGCTTTGAGTGACACGAATAGTACGAATACAATATTAATTATGACTTTTTATTGAACAACACATAATCTTCAATTCGGTCAGATGCTAAATTGAGAAAAGGTCAGGGGAGGCCTTTGAAAACAGAAAGAGAAAAGAAACAGATTTATGCAGGCAGATAATTGGGCTGCTGTTAGATAAACACCCCTCAACAATTTTACAACAGAACTTGTCACTCAAAATGACGTTCATTCAAAGCGTCTTTGACGCTTTATATTTCGAACAAAAAACAACGAAAAACTTTCATTAGGGTATACTCAACTAACTGGATTAATAATTTCTACAAAACACAAGGAATATCTCATCTGACACAGATTTTACAGCTCCATGTTATCAGAGCATGGTAAAACTTTCACTTTAAATATGCATGAGAATTGTTTCAAAGCGGGTGCGGTGTTCGTTTATTATGTGTTCCGTATCTTGCCAGGCACATAGTTCTTGTCGATTGTTGGTTCCTGAAGGAACATGTGCAGGCAGCGCTCGTTCTGTGCCAGCGGGTGCCCGGCTATCTTGTTGATGAATACTTCTAAGCCTGGAAAGAAATACAACAACCATTATCCATACAGTCAGAAGCATTGGCGTGCATTGGGTCCATTCCAGGGTAGGTACTTTTAGTTTGGTGTGCAGCAGTGCGCCACCAGCACTAGCGCTGCCTTCCCTGCTGCCTACTCAATGCACGCCAAAATCAGAAGGCAGAACACAAAATAGGGTGATGACCTGAAGATGACTGTGGATCCAAACTGGAGAGAGGGGTCGCGAATGACAGATGTCAGTGAGAGATATTTTATAAACAATATGTTTTCATTAGCGTATCATAAGGTTGCAGGTGAGCAAAGTAATTGTTTCATTTCATTAAAAAAAAACTATTCATCTATAAATTATATTTGTGTAACTAATGGTGTAGTTGGATATTTATTCTTGTCAACAAAAATCTAATTTTATCAACAAGTCTTATCAACAACTTGGTAAAATAACATTTGGTACTGTTGTAGACAGATGGTCCACAATACTTAATAGCCGTATTTAAATAATAATCACTTTAAAATATATGTTCTCTTATTCTTATTCACATTTCAATACATTGAAAGTCTTAGACGGACTGCCCTAACTTTGTTATGTCATATATTTGAATTCACATTCTTTCAAACACACATTATGTAGGCAGCCAGTTGTGTCCTATCCTACAGTACCAATAATGTGCAAAGTTGTGAAATTGGCAAACATATCTCAAGATACGCTCAATAACTACTTGCTAATTGAGGTTGGCAAAAAAAAATCAGCTACATCTTTAGATAGTTAACCTTTTCAATGCCAACAACATATATATGCACCGCAGCGCAGGTTCCACGCCAACAACCTATATATACGTCCATTACTTCAATACAAAATCAACCTTCGTTCAATTGTGTTAAGGTTCAATTTTAGACATTGCAATATGAAAGCCTGGCGTATGGATGATGTCTTTTGTATTTGACGTGGAGGGTGAAAAGGTTAAAAAATAAGAGAAAAAAATATGTTAATTAAATATTTACCTTTTCTGCGGTCCTCAATGAATTCCTCCTCAAATATGCCATCGTCTCCACGGAATGGCAGTTGTCTTTTCAAGGCTTTGCCCGGCAATGGTGGCACCACAATCTAAAAGAGACAGTTACTTTTATTTTATTACTGCATGTATGTATGTGCATCTCATAAAGTTTTTTTAAATAAGTGCAGCCTTTCTACTGCACCAATTAATAAACACCATTGTTTTTATTTGTTACCATTTTATTTCAGTTTATTGATAGAAACTACTTAGTAATTAACTTTTTCGAGTAAGTAAAAGTGGTAATGTGTAGTAAAAATGGTTTTGAGACAGTGGATTCTTCAGTATGGTTGTAGTTAATGCACAACCAAGTGTTTGTTGACTCGGAATGTATGACAATGCACAATCTGATAATTCAAGCTCTCATGTAATTTGACATAAGGGAATGAATATCAGGTTGCACATTATTGTTGTTCATTCCAGGTCTACAATTACAGGTTATACATTAACTGGACCCTTCAGAACCTAGTAATAGATTATCAAATACAACAACAGTATACATTTTGTTTCACAGAACTTGTGGATCAGGATAATATGTTCAAGGTTATTCTTTTTTTAATAATGATGTGCTGAACCTTGAAGCCTTGTCAATATTTATGCTCCAACAAACCCATTATCTGGGTGTGATGTTGGGCAAGAAATTATACAAAGCCGTTTTGATACTCAAATATTATTGTTGTCAAAAAGATAAGAGAGAAATGACCGTTTATCAGCATGAGTCAAATCCGCTTACCTTACTATCTCTTTCTAGCTCGTTTCTGAGCCATTCGAAGTCGCTGTACCGCCGCCTCACGCTCGACTCTTTAACTTTGAACACGGGCAGATTGGTCTGTAAGCAGGATACGGATTTTACTAGAATAATTGAGTCCAATCGCGGCGTATTGACGCGCCGCGGCGGCTCACCTTGGCCTCCGCAATACGCCCACCAAAAACAACACAAACACGCCGACGACGCGTAAACAGATAATCTAATTACTCTACTCTAATAATAGACGCCTGGTGAAGTTCTTACCCTCATGCGGACTTCGTAATCGGTGTAGCGTTTCTTCCCGACACCCATTGTCGTGACTGGGTTCACCACGTCGATTTCGAGGAAATTGGCCGGCGCCGCGTAAGCATCGTCCAGGGTCTGTTTCTTAACGTTTAACCGCTTTGTCGCGTCCGCGGTCGTGTCCTCGGCAGCCATCATAACGCTTTATTTCACAAACAATCACAAACTTAGTAATTGGACGGCCCACTAATCAAAAGGAAATGACATGATTTGACGTTTAACAAAAAATCATGGCGATGTGTCATCAGTCCGGTTTAAAAACCTACTACCCAATCGGAAAACTACTACATTCATTTCTATATAACGATAATTTACTTGTAAATAGTTGTAAATAATTTTGTAAAGTAAAAAAAAATCTTATAGATCGCAATCTTTTCAGGGTTGCGCTTTTACACTTACTTGACTTTTAGCAAAGAAACTACTATTCCAGTAGATTTTTACGCAGCAACACTAAGTTGCAGTTTTAAAATTCCGTGACTCACGCACAGGAATCATTCATACTGCCAATAAATCTACAACATATCCACAAGCTTGATCCATGTGAATATTCATGATCAATAATCATAATGCACATTGAAGCGGAAAGTTCTCGTTTTATGATGCTATTAATATAAAATCATGTACATCTATTAGCTGTCTGCTAAACAAAGGATCTCATAAAACTGTCAAGTAAATAAATAAATAAATATCATGGGACACTTGACACCAATTGACCTAGTCCCAAACTAAGCAAAGCTTTTATGGATACTAGGCAACGGATAAACATACTTATATAGATAAATACCTATTAAACATCCAAGACCCGAGAACAAACATTCGTATTATTCATACAAATATCTGCCTCGGCCGGGAATCGAACCCTCACGCTTCGTAAGTATAAGAAAAGAGTAAGAAACTTTAATTATAATTCAAAAAATTGTATCATACATTTAAGTGTATATTTTTTCTCCTATTTGGTGATGGTAGTTTTGGGGCTGTAAATTATTTAATAACAGAAGTTTAATATAACAATATAGTTTTACTTTCTTGTACAAAACAGAAAAACCATAAAATTATTAAAAAAAAAAACTTTCTTTCTGATGTAAAATATTTCAATAATTGAAAAGGGTTTGGTAACTGTTTATTTATTTCTTATTATTATAAATAAAACTAAAAATTACGCTTAAGGACCAGTACCGACGGTCTGCGGTTGCTGCCACCAAATGCAGACTACCCCTACATTTCGCACAACTATTTAACAGTTAGCAAACCTTCGCCCTAGCTGCGATTGAAATGTATGAGCAGTCGGCAGTTACATTGCAGTCTAAATGCAGACAGTCTGTACTAACCCTTACAAAAGTATTTTATTTCATTAATAACATTTGACATAATTCTACACAAATTGGCTCATAGGGTCCTCTTCTCTTTGACGTTTCATCCTATATGCCTCCATTTCTTCTTCTGTGGGCTCTTTGGCTTCGTACATGCTGTTGTATGGACGTTTCCTTTCATCCATAGACAATAAGTGAGATGCGTGTTTCTGTTGCCTCTCTTCCATTTCCAGTGCCTGTCAAAATAAAAATAAAAAATATATATTTAACTTTAAATAAACATTTTTATTTTTAGAGCTTTAGCTAGCATTTTTAGCCTTTCTGTTTAGAAGAAAATAGTGTGCTTGGCTAGTGAATTTGTTTCACAAAGATATTATGTGCTCAACGTAAATGATTATTATTTACCTTTTTTAATTTATCTTCATCTTTCTTTGATTTTTTCTCTTTCTTCTCCTTCTTCCTCTTCTTCTTCGACTTCTTTTTCTTCTTTTTGCTAGTCTTCTCCGTCTTGGACCGGATGTCGGGTTCGGATTCTGAACTGCTAGAACTTGAATCGGATGATGATGAATCGGCTTTTTCTAAAACATAAAAAATATATTCATACTAATATTATAAATGCGAAAGTGTCTTTGTTTGTATGTTTGTCTGTCTTTCACGTCGAAACGGAGCGACGGATCCACGTGATCTTTGGCATAGAGATAGTTTATGGGCCAGAGAGTGACATAGGTTACTTTTTATCCCGGCAAAATGCAGTTCCCGAGGGAACAGCTCTCGATAACCGAATTACACGCGGGCGAAGCCGCGGGCAAAAGCTAGTATAAATCTTTCCAAACGAAACAAAAATAAAATAAAAATCAATATACATAATAATGTTGCCATTTCATCAATATGTGACAGCTAGGGCCAGTATAGACGGACTGCATTACATCTGCAACGTAACAGCCAACTGGACATAAATTTCGATCCAGAGTTAAGTTGTGCCGTCTGCAATCGAGCTGCAAGGAAAAATGTATGGGCGTCTGCAGTTGCGGTTACATTGCAGTTGGAATGCAGTCCGTCTGTCTATACTGGCCCTTACGAAGGCAGTAGCGGCGCCTTTATTTAGTATCTTTATTTAGTGTTTGTTGTTTGTCAGTGTTACTTAAATTGTTAAATTATATTCTATTTTTTTTATTGTTGTCGTTGTGTTGTTGTTGCTGAATTAAATAAAAATTCATAAAATTGTTTATTTATCCAGGGTTTTCAATATTTTTAAAAATACGACTCCCTTTAGCGGTTGTAATTGTTTTGCAACGCCCTTACGAAAGAAAAGAGACGTATATATAGCTCTAAATACGCACACAGTTTGGGAACTCCTGGTTTTAACCAATGGTTACTATAGTTCAGTTTAAATTCAGATTGCCAATTAAATATAAACGTGTATTAGCTTCCAAATTGCAGGCCTGTGGAAGAAAATATTTTATCAATGTGTTCACTCCTAAATACATTAAGATTGCATGTTTTTCTGGTACTTTCTTATACCAGTTAGTAAATTAACCTCATCACATCATTATCATCTCGGAAATTTCGGCAATTCGTAAATTTATAAATATTATATGAACCTTTTTTGTCTTTCTCCTTTTTTGGAGATTCCTTGAGTTCAGCGCTTGTTGATGCCTTGGGGTCATCCCTCACTTCCAGCACCACAGACTTGCCCGCCTCGCCAACGCAATACGACATCTGAAATAAGATAGTTTTAATTGATATATTTCAAAGATAAGTATCATTCTTCGAATAAAAAATCATTTAAAAACAATATTGAAAATACAATCTGAAATATAGATTCACAGAAAAACCAGAAAAATAAGACCAGCGCTGGGAATCGAACCCAGCTCCTCGGCATTCCGTGCCGTGTGCTATAAATCTACACCACCGCTGGACAACGATACAGACACGAATTTCTCCTATGCACCTCATATCTCAGCTTGTGTTGTTTCTTATTTAGCCACTTAAGCAGCGACACTAGCGACATCTATGCCGTAGCCCTCATCGAGAAACTTTTCGGCACTCCATCGGAACTAACCGCTCACCCGGACAAGAGATATCGTTATTAAGCAATCAAATTAAGATTGTTTTTTTGGAATCTTTTTGTATTTTTTATTTCAATTCCAAATTTTTTGTTACTTTTACGGTCATCCCGTAAAACCTATATCGAAAATACAAACTGAAATAACTGAAATATAGAGTAACAAAAAATTTGGAATTGAAATAAAAATACAAAAAGATTCCAAAAAACCAATCTTAATTTACTAACTGTTTTATAGACTATAGATTTCGAAAATACAAACTGAGACATGGATGCACAGAAAAACCAGAAAAAGAGACCAGCGCTGGGAAACGAACCCTGGGCCTCAGCATTCCGTGCTGCGTGCTATACCCCTACACTACCACTGGACAGGAGTACAGGCACGAATTTCTCCTATATAAAAACATACAAACAAACACACACTTTCGCATTTATATATATTAGTATGGATATGGATTGGTATGGATTATGTTTGATGTTTTATCTGTTCATTCTCACCTTGATGAATGAATGGCAGCATTTGAACCCCCACTGTCCGTCCCGCCAGAACGACCCCCACACCGACGTGTGGTTATTGATCAGAACATCCTCTTCGTATTTGCTCCTGGAACAAAATAATGCTTAATCTTAGTTTTACAGAATTGCAGCGGTCTGGTCATCAATAATTACAACACTAAGGGCCTGTTTCACCATCCATTGATTAGCGTTAACCGATGGTTAACAAATAGAGACGGCATCACACCTAACCGCCAGTTAACACTAATCAATGGATACTATGACAACATCTCAGTCGCTAATTTATCACAAACTGTAAACCAATTCCATAAGTGACAATTTGAAAATTTGATTTTGGTTTGATTTGTGTGTTTTTTTTTATAATGCCAATCGGTCGACGTTACTAGCGCCAGCTAGTTTGTCACAAATATTGTATAGAACAGTTCCGATGGGTTAGTATCATTTTGTCTAAGTAGCAAGTGGTCTAAGAAGCAACTGGTCTAAGTAGCAACTGGTCTAAATAGCAAGTGGGCTGAAATTCTGTGACTCAAAATCGACGGCGGAGCTCCTATTCCGCGTGGCTGAGGCGCTTCGCGCCTTGACAAAACTCAACCCTAATCTCTGTTTTTTTCAAGTTTTCTACAAAAAACAGGTTAGGACCAGTTGGTTTTTAGACTACTTGCCACATAGAGCACTTGCTATTCAGACCAGTTGCTTCTTAGACCACTTTGGTACTTAGAAAGCTGCTTCTTAGACAAAGTGATACTATAAGAGTTTCTTGCCGGATTCTTCTTAATAAAAGTTTTTTTTTTACATTTATAAGTGCTTGTTATAGCCTAAATTGAATATTTTGACTTTGAGTCAAATCTCAACAAGTTAGGCCTGGTTTTGATTTAGCTATTGTAGTGAATTATTGTCAATTTTAATAATAATTATATTGTAATATGTAACACTAGCCTGTTACCCGCGACTCCGTTCGCGTAGAATTCGGTTTTCACTATCCCGCTGGAACTATGAAATTTTCCGGGACAAAAACTATCCTATGTCCTTCCCAGGGACTCAAACCATCTGTAAACCGAATTTTATCAAAATCGGTCCAGCGGTTTAGACGTGTTGAAGTAACAAACAAACAGACTTACAAACTTTCGCATTTATTATATTAGTGGGATAACCCTCGATGAACTATAAAAGCATTGCAAAAAAAAAGGTTAAAAATACATGGTTAATCCGGCCCTGGCAGCCGACTTACTTGGCAAGCTGTTTCTCCGGTCCGTTGGCGATGGTCCCGTCCCTGTTGTACTGCGTGAACACCTCTGTCTGAGCCAGCAACAATTCCCGCGGGGGCACCTTTAAATGCTCCTCCCCGCCGTATTTTTCCAGCACTGACTCTTTCACCTGTAGCATAAGTTATTGGTGAGATTGGTGATCACAGCGGAAGATGTTGGTGGGATTGGTGATCACACCAGAAATTGTAGGCGAGGTAAGATTGGTGATCAGAACACAACAAAAGTTGTTTGTGGGATTGGCGCTTACAGCGGAAGTTGTTAGTGAAATTGATGATCCAGAATTTTAATCCAACTGCCGGATGTAAAGTGTCATTATTATATCAGCCATAGGACGTCCACTGTTGGACATAGGCAGCGGCGGCCTTACCCATTGCGAGGCTCCGGGCGGCAGGTCTTTGCGAGGCCCTTTGTCCTTCGTGAAAAGTATGTGATGTGATGCGAAAATATAGTTAAAAAATGTATATTTTAAAAAAAAAATTGGGTTGTTGCGCGAGGCCCCTGCAAGAGCGAGGCCCCGGGCGATTGCCCTGTTCGCCACCCCCTAAGGGCGCCACTGGACATAGGCTTCCCACGTAGATTTCCAATTGCCGTCCCACCAACAGTGGATATCATACGGCTGATATGATAATAAGATCTCTGTCGAGGTCAGTTCGTCCGGAACGCTATAATCTGGAATTTTTTAAGGTCAAAGAGAACGGACACCTTCTAGGCAAACGTGTACCATCTTAGGCCTCATCTTCGCCTTCCATCAAGCGAGATTGAGGCCAAACGTAAGCCTATTTTTTATTAAAAAAAAGATTCATCTTATCTTTTTTATATCAATGATGAACATGAAAGTACCGTAAGACTCGCTTGACCGTAAGACCCACTGTTTGGGGTAATTCGTAGCCCTTCATCTAGGAGCACGCGACGCGGCGGCTGGGTGCCTTTTGCAGCACCTAGATGAAGTGCTACAATAATGTCAAGCTAAACTCGACTTAAGATGTGAGTTATCCGTGTTTATTTCTGAACAGGTGTAGTTCTGAGCACCTGTGACTTGAACTGCTGGAACTTGTCGTGGTACCTGTGACTTGAACTGCTGCAACTTGTCGTGGTACCTGTGACTAGAACTGCTGGAACTTGTGGTACCTGTGACTTGAACTGCTGGAACTTGTCGTGGTACCTGTGACTTGAACTGCTGGAACTTGTCGTGGTACCTGTGACTTGAACTGCTGGAACTTGTCGTGGTACCTGTGACTTGAACTGCTAGAACTTGTCGTGGTACCTGTGACTTGAACTGCTGGAACTTGTCGTGGTACCTGTGACTAGAACTGCTGGAACTTGTCGTGGTACCTGTGACTTGAACTGCTGGAACTTGTCGTGGTACTGTCGCTGCAGCAGCTGCAGCTTGGTGGGCTCGGCCAGCAGGTGCACGTCGAGGCCGCGCGCGCGCGCCTCCCACGCGAACAGCTGCGCCGCGGCGTGCGAGCGCGTGTCGCCCGTGAAACGGACGAAGTTCTCCCCCGTGTAGTCCGACCTGGTAACATCCCACTCATATTAAAGGTCTCCCCTAACCTATCGACGCGAGATCGGCTTAAGCCGACCAAGAAACGCTTTATTTCCACGCAATAAGAGCGAAAAAGACGTCTGCCCGTCGGTAAACGTCGTATCGCGTCGGCCGAGCTGATCGACGTCTTTTTCGCTTTTATTGCGTGGACATAAAGATTATTTGATCGGCTAAAACGTTGTGAAGTTTGGCGAGACCCCAAGGCGGAAATATAGTATTAAAACGCGACGCCACGCTAGCTCCGCTCAGCTATATTCACCAGAGATGTGCTGTGCGAGGATGTGTTAATGAAGCTTTTCTATTGGCTAATGAAAAACACATCCCTCGCAACACATCCCCGCACATTATCCACTGCTGAACAAAAGCCTCACCCAGTGGGGGCACACTTAAAACGTCACCTTTTCACGTACACGCCAGCGCCTCTGGCGACAAAATGATAGCACTAAATTGACAAATTGACACTTGAAAATTCAGTCTGTCCGCCATCTTTCCGCTGTATGTTGGCTGTCTGGCTTTCGCGGATGATTTTTAAGTTTATCTGTTTTTTTGCTGTTTTCTTAAAGTTGTATTACATTGCTCCGCCATTGCTTTCCGCCTCGCGATGTAATGCAACTTGCGCAATTTTCTTACAGGTCTAACTGGGCTTTATAGACGTTAAGCCATGTACGTTATGTCTAGTTCTTCAGCTAGCTACCAGATAGCGCTTGTTACCATACATGCAAATTTGACCATAGAGTTGCCATTCTTTTTTTATTCGATTGGATGGCAAAAGTATGGGCTGATTATCAGACCGTTAAGATTGCAGATGCGTTGACCTGCTGATGTGTGTAATTGCTGTTTTTACTCTCAGAGTGCAAGTGTGTTATGTCAGATTTAGTTCTTCAGCTAGCTACCAGATAGCGCTTGTTACCATACATGCAAATTTGACCATAGAGTTGCCATTCTTTTTCTATATTGGTACTAATACTCTTTGGCCTCACCCTTAGAACACCACAATGAACAACTCGCTACTTGCATCCACCGGTTGCCCCTAACTAGCAATGCCATCAACCCACAGAGTAGGTTTCTGTTAACGTAGCTCTCTATTTAAAGCATTATACTTACTCAGCCGCGTTTGGATCAGGATTGTCCCTCATGGAACGTGTTTTGGGGTCATAGTACGCGGAATTGGGGTCCAAGTTCCTCAAATACTTGGCGGTGTCCTCTCTGATACGCAAGTTGCGCACTGTGATACGCTGTTTGGAGTCCACCTACAACAAGAATTACTTTCTTAAACTTTATTACTCGTAATAATTGATGAGGCTGAATGATTTTTTTCTAATCATTTGATTTTAAATGAAATTCAAAAACATTTATGTTATTTTAAAATTAGAACTGCCAAATTAAATCTATAATTGATTTGATTAGACATACCTTTGTGCCCGGCATATCCACTTCATCTACATATTTGTCTTCGTCCTCTTCTGCATTATCCTCATCTTCCATTGCTGTTGGATCTAAAGCGATAAAAATTTAATTCATCCAGCCTTTTTATACTTAGAATTACACATTGTATCTAACTATGCCCCACCCCGGCTTCGCACGGGTATAATTTTCAAAAGAGTCTCTAATCAAAGGCACTTCACATTTTTCAAAAACTATACTCACGCGAAGCCAGGGCGCGTCACTAGTATAGGTAAAATTTATATAAACCTGCTGCGAATAATTATCTAGCAAACGAATCCGTTGCTTAGTTTAAAAGAAATAAGTATATAGTAGGATGTAGCTTTATTTTATACTTTGTAAAGAAAAAGATGTAAAGATTTCGGAGAGATTAATTTAAAATCTGGAAAAGACTAGAAGATATAATCACAAAATCATTTTAATTTCTTACCCTGTTCCAACTTCTTAGCCCTCAGCTCTCTCTTAGCCTCCTCGATCTTCTGGTACTCTTCGATGATAGCCTTGTGTTCTGCTGGGTCATACCCATTCCACCTATCTCTCTTGCCATCATAACTAAGATTCAGTTCGGGCTGGGCGAATTCATCTGCCGCTATCCCTGCATTTGTATATTTTGCACCAATCTAGAAGAAGGAAAAGTTTAATTATAATTATTTTGAGATGGTTAGATCTATTAGATTTAAAAATAGTAACCTATGTGTGCGGCACTTTAATATAATATACATTTTATGCAAAAAAAACTGCTTTTGATATATGACACCCAATGTCCAGCCACTATCGCCGTAGTCTTATATTTAAGACAAAATGTAGTGTAGTTTCAGTGTAGGTGGCGATATGGGCATGTATTGGCGGTTAAAAGGTTAATCAATTATAGCTTAACATAAATGTGCCCATAAGGCACAGGGTACTAAATTCATCTCTTACTTTTCTTGGTCTGTCCAAACAATCCTTCTTCTTATGCGTCATTGCACCACAATTTTCACAGGCTCCTTTTCTGAATTTTGTTGCAACTGTTGTCTGGAATAAGTAAGTTTTTCTTAAAAAAATAAGTATAGGTAATTTATATTGTGAATGCCTGATTATCAAATTTAAATTAACACAGCTGTATTAAACACCGACAAAAGCCCGGGGTCTAATTATCAATATTTAAAAAAAAATGGTATAAAAGATAAGCTATAGCCACAGTGGGATAATTTTAATTCTGTTCACATGATCTTAACTGTTATTTGAATCCAATATGCTCATTCACCAACCACCATGTTACTCTTTCACTCAACAACTAGAAAGATTAGGATACAATTTGGCACACATTTAAAAATGTAGATTAATGCATAGCATACTTTTTAACCCAAAAATCACAGAATTTGTGCAGAAAAACAAAGAAATCATTTGCAGGTAAAGTCAAATTCATATAAAAACAACTAACCTTATCAACACCCTTATTGTAAAAAGTGTCAAGCTTGGTGAACCCTGCTTCTCTGTCCTCCTGAGGCCTTTGATGCTTGAGGGTTGGGCCCGCTGTGCCATAGTACCATGGTGCCGAAGAAATGTATTGTGGAATATGTGGGTTTATATCCTTGCCTGAAACAATTTGTTTAAGACATGAAAAAGGTGTAACTTCAGTATGAAAAATTTTACTTATAAACTTGTGATAGTATTGATTGGTATATATAATACATAATTTATCATATAATTAACTAAACAAAATGCCTGTGTGGAAATAAATAAATATCATAGGAAACCTGACACCAATTGACCTAGTCCCAAACTAAGCAAAGCTTGTACTTTGGATATTTATTTAGGCAACGGATAAATATACTTATATAGATAAATACATACTTCAATACATATTAAACATCCAAGACCCGAGAACAAACATTCATATTATTCATACATATAATTACCCCGGCCGGGAATTGAGCCCTAGACCTCAAGCTTCGTAGTCAAGTTCTCTTGCCACTTGGCCATCCGGTAGCCATAGTTTCGTTGTGACACGCAAACAATCATTATGGTTAATTTACATGTCACAACCGAAAACTTTCACATTTTGAACTTCAATCATGTAAACCTTTAATAAAAAAAATACTATCTATCTTTTGAAATCTCACTAATACAATAGCCATCATTGCAAGTGTCACATTGTAAACTGAAGGTGATAATGATCCCGGACCTTAGCGTGATGGAACAGAAAAAAGTAAAAAAAAGGTTCACTCATGAAATGACTACCACAGTAATCTAACTCTGAAGCTGAACCTAAAGCTCTTTTTTAACTATTTAGTTACTTTAGTCTTTAGCAGTGTTATACATAATCAGTTTACATTTGTGAAGTCGCATTTGTACATAACACATGGGTAGGGGTGTAGGCTAGAATACTGTGAAATACCTGTTTCATCAACAGCTGCGGGTGCTGTGCCGGCTTTTCGAGCCTCTTCTAGCTCTTTAGCTTTTCTCCAATCCTCGCGAGACTTCTTCTTAGGTTCATCGTCTTCTTCGCCAGTGTCGTCTTTATTGCGCAATATCTGCGAGACGGACGCCCGTGTTGTCGATGCCATGCTCATTTTTTCATCAATAACATCAAACAAAGCTTGATAGAAACAATATAAATCAGGAAATCGTGGAAATAAATAAGTAAAAACAACAACTTACTAAAAATTGATTGTTTCACTTGCCTTGCCAATGCCAGTATTGCCAGTGTCCAAAGTGTCAACTAGTGTCAAGTTTTTTTTTTATACAAATAAATTAAAAAGATTTGACGTTTTGGATTCCCGTATTTTCAGTCATGCGCCTACTTTGCGCCTATTAAGAGGTGTACACACGGCATGATGTAAATTTTAGTTAAGCTAGCGAACAAGAGATGGCGTTAATGATTTACTTTACCTGCTCATGAATGGAAAACTTTATAAAAAAAGTACAGCTATTGGCATTGGAAATCACGCGCCAAATTAAAAAAAGTCGAACCTAAAGTCGAACAGTCGACGTCGACAAGTAAGTACTGAGATGATGGATTCCATACTTCCACCAAAAGTGATCAGCTGTAGTACGAAGTGCAAAATTCGAACTTCATAATCTTGCCATCCCGCTAACGCGACGCGAACTTCGATTTTCGTAGTAGCCCAGCTGATCACGCAAGACTTTGTACTTTCAGATAATAAACTAAGTGTGCAGCTGCAGTCATATTTTTAAAACCAAGCATTAGCATCCAGCGGTTTCAAAAATCATATGCCTTGTGTGTCATGTCAATCATTGACAAAGGCCGCCAAATAATAACTATTACTTACCTGACGGTGACCGAATCCGAATAAGCAAGGTTCGGTCAAGGACTTTAATTCATGAGCCACCATGGAACCTTTTCACAGGAAAAGTCATTACGATTTTCCTTGTTAATCAAAGGTGATTTTCCACCGGCGAGGCGAGGTAAGAATTATAATTTGTACGGCAAATTTTCAATCCTCTACTCGCGCATCTTCGGTTGCCGTTGTCATACAAATTTCAATTCTCGCTTCGCCTTGCCAGCGGAAAATCACCTCAATGCGATGTCACTATGGCGTTTACTGTGAAATGGTTCCTTGATGGATCATGAATAAAGTCCTTCACCAAGCCTTGACAGTACTAAGTTCTTGGGATTTGTGTAAATTATTGTCTCTAATATTCAGAGAGCACTAATCTTCGTAGTGGTATAGCGTTTTTTTTTCTTAGAAATCATCTAATCATAGATATTTTTACATACCGTACCGTACTAGTTAGCGACCCTCCCCGGCTTCGCACGGGTGCAATTTAGAGAAAAAAAAGAAATGGATACTGTGGGTCAACAGTTAGCGATATGCTACCGCAGAGTTTTCTATATGATTTAGAAGCATTACAATTCTCTACATAACATCATTCATAATTTTTATGTATTTCTTAAGGCGTAGCGTAAGGCTACGTAAGCCATGAAAGTATTTTTTTGGCGAGTTGGTCACGAAATTTTGTTTTTATTTAAATCTACGAAACTTTATTTAGGATGTTTTGTATACGTAAACATTCCGGAATAAATTATCTACATAAAGGTGAAAAGTTGAAAACCGCTCTAAAATTCGTTGCGTTGCGTTTGATGATTGATATACGCCTGAGCCATCGCTGTCGCTTTTGTACATATTCCTGATTCTCGTGTAACGCCTGATTGAAAAGAGCAAGGATTGAACAAAACAAAATAAAAATAATAAATGTAATTCTTTTTTCTACATACATAATTTCATTCATCTTTTTATTAATACGGCTGCAAATAAATCAGTAAATAAGTAAAAAATTAAGGAAAGGAATGCTGTCATTTTAATGATTCTTAATACCTCAGCACTTGGCAAGAAAACCGTGCAATTTTAGTGTCCTTTCTTAATTTTTTGACCTTAATATTTTTATTTAACACTAGTTAAGTCTGCGGCGGGTCCTGGTGCGATGATAGCTAGGCCGCGGCACCCGGATGCGCTCGTTGGAGTCCCCAGGCTGGGCGGGGGACTCGTCCAGGGGCTCCGGTCGCGGCGTGAACAGCTTGCGGCGGCTGCGGGTCACACTGGAAGTAATAACGCGGTAAATAAAACTTTAAGTAAACAGATATAGCTTGTTGAAGTGGCAATGGGCAGCAGGGCTACTACGAAACTCGAAGTTCGTGTCGTGCGGTCCCTCACGCTCTCGTATTAAATAGTGTAAGTGTCAGAGAGACCGTACGACACGAACTTCGAGTTTCGTAGTAGCCCTGCTGGTCATACATATAACACAACAACTGGAGGTCTATAGGGGAGGCCTATGTCCAACAGGGGACGTCCTACAGCTGATATGATGATTATGAAATAAAACTATATTTAAAGGGAAAGATGACGTAAAGAATGTTGTGTGGACAAATGAGATGCAATAGGGTACATTGTAGGTACCACTTTGTTTGAACAAACACATATATACTTTTTTCACGCGATAACGCTACACGCCATGTTTATGAATTCATTCCAGTATGTAAAAAAAAAAGACTTGTTTTCTATCACCGGTATGCGTCGCCGTCTCGCCGTTACTACTAACGTTGTACGCCTATATAAGTATACTGATGCAGCTTGTACGTTTTTACTTGACTATGTGACACTACGCCTCTGAGTAATAATGTATGAAATTTTGTAGTGTCACAGCACGAAAAAAACTTCAGGTATAGTGTTCAAAAATAAACATGAGCAAACGAACCTTTTGGACGGACAGCTTTGAGCCCCCATCAGCGGGGGTAGATTCTCGCTCTCACTCTGTTCTGGCGAAGGTATATCTTTGACATCCTTCGCCGGTGCCGGTACGTCCAAAGTGACATCCGAAAACTCTTTCTGCAGAGTAATTATATTCTTCATTGTATCTTTATCATCTTCCTCCACCTTATTCTTCTGTCTTCTTAATCTAAGTGATTTCTTAACGGTCCTTGAACATTTAGCAGTGTTTTCGACTAGAATTTCGTTGTCGATTTCGGAATTTTCTTTTTTGTGTCGTAGATTGTATTTAACAGCTTTGGCTGTATTCTCTTCGACGCTGTCATTTAGATTATTAATTGCTTCGTCAGTTTTATTATCTTGTGTGGTTGGTTCAGCTTCAGTTTTGTCATTTTTCTCATTTGAAATTTCTTGAGTATTGTCTGTTACGAGTAATTCGAAATCTGTAGCTCTAGGAGCTGTAATGTCTTTGTAGATGTTTTCGAAAGCATCAATTGTGTTATCTGTAGATGTTTGATTGCTATTAGTTAAAGATAACGGTTCTTCAGTTTCAATTTTACTTTGTTCTTCTATTTCAACAATTCCTGTGCCTGTTGTGCTAATTCGTTCTTGTTTAACTTTTATTTTTGTATCAATTTCTTCTTTTGCGACCTGTACATCAATTCCTGCGTTTATATCGTGGCATTCCTTTGTTTTAGATATTTCGCACTTTGTTATTTCTTTATCCATTTCAGACTTAGATCCTTGTTTTCTCATTTCTGTATCAACAGTAACTTCTTTGGGCGGAACAAACAATTCAGGTTTTATTTCATCACTATTTTCCATTTTAGACGTAAATCCCTGATTTGTGATTTCAGCAGAATTATTTTGTTTCGCAATAGAATTTCGTGTTTTCTTGATTTCAGACAATATTTCACGCTTTATATGTACATCTTTTTCAAGCAACATTTTATGATTATTTGAAGAGTTATATGTCTCTGGTTCCTTTTCATCATCATACGTAGGAGCATCATCGTGTTTAACTGATTCGACTGATTCGCTCTCTGCTTCAATCTTGACTTTTTCCTCAGTTATTGCTTCATTCGATTGAGATTTTCCTTCATTTTCTTTCACAACATCCAAAGCTATCTTCTCAATAGATTGGCGCGCCATTTCTACACTTTTCAAAAGGTCTTGCTTCGGACATGGTGATTCCACTTCTTCAAATATATCTATTGAGTCATGGTTTCTAAGTAAAATTCTACTTTTATTATAAGCTGGGGGCAATTCGACGTTTTTAGAGAAACTCTCTCGTAAAATTTTATTAATCGTTGTTGGTTTATAATTATCTGGTACTTCATCTTGGACTATAGATGGAGATCTAAGAACATCATGTTTTTTCGAAAAATCTTTTAAGATATCAACTTTAATGCTGGGACTAATATTATCAAAATACGGCTTCTTTTCCTTTAATTTTCTTGGACTGACAATATCAGCTACAGTTTTACCGTCATCAAAATACTTTGCAGTCTTTTCATGTTTCCCAAAGTCGTTTGCTTCCATTTCTAACAATTCAAACTGAGTGAGAGAGCTATCGCTTGAAGCAGTAGTTTTTGCAAACTTCTTTATTTTATCAATGTGTGTCTCTATAGATTTGACTGGTTGTGCTACACTTACACTGGTATTTTTATCTTTTATTTCGCCAGTATTATAATCTTCTAGAGATTCATTAATTCCCGTATCTCTGGAAACATTTGTGTCATTTTTCTTTGATGAATCACCTTTATCTACATCTGCAGTTATGCTTATTTTAGAATCATTAACAAAATATGTATCTCTAGCATTTGGTTTTAATTCTACTTTTGAGTCAACAAAATAAGTGCCTCTTCCAATTTCGCTTGACAATTTCAAATCACTGTTAATATGAGCTTTCTTTACTGTGTCAGGGCAGTCTATAGAATGATTATTGCAACTGTCATTATTCGATACATCGTACGTTTCGTCACTTTTTTCATACGTTTCATCACTTTGATCAACTGTCATTGTAGACTCTCTTTTATCAGTTAAATCTGTCAAACTGTCATCCTTAACAGTATCTTCAGTCTTGTTCATGTCACAAGTTGAATTGTGTGTATTGTTGAGCGTGCTCTGTCGTATGAGCCGAGAGCGGTTGATATCTTCTTTTTTAAAAGTCGGTTCAAGGCTTTCGTTGCATATGTCATCTACTTCGTCGCTTTCATCTTCGCTGTCTGTTACATCTATCGCATCTTCATCGTTTGAATTGTCTGATGCTTTCTCTGAAATAGTTCAAACGATATCATTATTATATTTGTTATTTTTATTTTAGTTAATTCGCATTACAGCTAGTAAATTTGTTTCAACTTACCGTCTCTCTCTTCAATACAAGCTCTCAGATGCTGCATCTCTTGTTCCATGCGCGCGCGCGCCAGGCGCTCTGCGCTCAATTCTTCCTGTTGACAAAAAAAAACAATTAACGAAAAACCAGCTATCACCAAACCAATACATTACAGGCGAGTATAAAAATGTGAACTTATGTAATGCTTTAAAAAATATGCAAAACGGACTCTTATTCCGACGTAATAAGGCCGCGGTACCATATTTTTGAGTAGTTCGAATGTATGTATCTTCATATTTTTCCACTTGACTGCACAAGACGCTCACGCGTCCATACTCCATTTAATTTTCAAAGTAACATTACATCGAGAGAAAAGAAGTACAGTGAAAAATCTCTATCGGATAATTTATTTAATTCGTGGAGAACGTTATTCATTTCATTGGGTTGACAAAATTAATGTCATCATCATCTGATATGAAACTATCGTAAGACTCAGACATATTTAAAATTCAAACACTGGTTAAACTTATTAGCGTTTAAAAAAAATAACAAAAAGGAATGTAACTTACTTCTAAAATGGCGACTTGCTGCATCAAGTGAATTATCTGAAAGCAATAATAAAAGTTAGAAGATTCAACGGACAATAGATCGATATTCATTTAAACATGGCCGGATCCCCATTTTCAAGAACCGCAAATTTGATGACAAAAACATTTATTATTTCGTCACAAAAATAAACACTCAGAGCGATTTTGTGACTATGCAATTATTTATCTTAAACGCTAAAGTACGGGCGCACATCAAATTTCTGTCTCAGTTCGGAAAAACAGATCCGTAGTCGTAGTCCACGGCGGTGGAAGATGCCTCGGAGAAAGGTAACACCTATCCAAACAACGGAGTATTAGTGATGGTGGTGTTTGTTGTCTGTTTAGTTGCATTTACTTTACAAAGCTTCCTGGAGGGCGCTAGATTAAATATACGATTACATAGGTATATACAATGCACACGCTTCTATTTTGCATTTTGCATAACTTCCTCGAACCACTTCGCGGAATAGCAAATCAAGTTTGTAACATTTGATTTTTTTCCACTAGTATTTGACGACTGTCTCTCTCTCCTCTTTCTCGCATGAAAGCCGATCAACGCCGATTTCCGTCCCTCACTCAGCCTTAAAACTTTTTGTTATAATATAATATACCTTTTTCTGCAAAGACCGTGAAGGCGTCCCATCTTCGTCAGATTTCTTGTTTAACTGCACTTCATACTCTTCGCGTAACTCAGATATCTGAAAAAAAAAAAAACAATAGACTTTAAATTTCATTAATGTAAGCAGAAATGCGCGATGAAGAATTGCGAAACTAAAGTGGCAGTGGGCGGGGCACATTGCTCGCAGGACTGATGGCCGATGGGGCCAGAAGGTTCTCGAATGGCGTCCGCGGACCGGGAGACGAGCTGTCGGTAGGCCTCCAACAAGATGGAGCGACGACTTGGTTAAGATCGCGGGATCGCGGTGGATGCGGAAAGCACAAGACCGGTCTGAGTGGAGAGCCTATGTCCAGCAGTGGACGTCTTTCGGCTGACATGATGATGAAGCAGAAATGCGCGCACTGCTGCATGTGTTTAAGACAGCCGACAAAAAATAAGTATTCTGTTTTTTTTTTAATCATTGCGTGTTGCCAGGAAATTAGTGCGAAGATAACGTTTTGGTCGCGCAATGTACAGAGGAAACGTTTGTCGCGGCCGTGCCGGGAAGACCAGAGGCTTTAAGCGCCTCGGTTGTTTCATACGATAAACGCTGCGTTTGACGCACATAAATTTAGCATGCAGATAATCTAATGAGGGCTATCGTTTTTTGTCTCACTAGATGGCGCACTGTTGCGTGAGGTTTTTAAGTATGGCTTTCAAAGTCTGTTATTACGGGCGTGAAAACAAAGTTTAGATTAAAATCATATTTAATACATCATAAAACCGTACCATAAAAATATCGAGCATGCCACAGTGCCACGGGGACTATGCAACCCGTTTTGTTCGGAAAAAAGGGAGGACAAAGGTTTCCGAAAGACAAAACTGTCTCAAAACACAGACATTCATTGCCCCGGAACGCATATTTGCCATGATTAATTTCAGATATTGCAAAATATTCACCAAAATTATTCTAATTATAAATAAACCCGCGTAGCTCACCCAAAAACTATGAGATTTGACATTTCGGAGACCTCACGCTACACTAGCGCCTCTAGCGGCGAATTCATACGCGATAGCCCTCATTGCCAAACATTATCTTACGCGGTGAGCGCAGCGGCAATCGCATGGCATTATCTGATACAACATTGATGCGCGTCAACGTATTGCGTTGAATGCGTTATGCGTTATGTATTATGCGTTTATCTCTTAAAACTTTATTACTTTATTGTCTAACGCACTAGAAATCGCGGTCGTTTTCATCACTTCTTTCTGTCACACGGCATGGGATGAGGGTGAAAAAGATATTGAATGCGATAGCGAGCGCCCGCGAGCTAGACAATACGGCAACAGATTATTAAAAATCGCCCAGTATTTATTTAAGTTTATCAAATAATTTCTGCCCAAAAATATACCGAATAACCTAAGCAACAAAAAGTTCGAATACCCCCGACTTTGTCACTTTAAAGTTCAATATCTCAAAAACGGCTGAACCGATTTTGATAAAACATGTCTAAGAACCGTCGCTGGAAAACCTGCTATCAAATTAAAAAAACCGCACTCGAATCGGTTAACCCGTTTAAGAGCAGCGGTCAAACTTATAACACCCCTCTTTTTGCGTCAGGGGTTAAAAACAGATAATGAAATTCGAAAGAATATGTAACGATTAATTAGCAAAATGTCGTTAGGTATCTCAAAATTATCGCCTTTAAATTCCCTATTACCTACTTATTACAACATTTCTGTCAATATGTTCGCACAGGAGGGAGGGTTCACTTTTGGGTCTCCATAGAGTGCGGTTGTATAGCGATAGCATTCACTATCTCTTTCTACCTTGATCCTACATCTTGTGACAGAAAGAAGTGATGAAAACTATCGTAACAATCTATATAACTTGGTAGTAGTAAACAACAGTACAAAAGAAGATCGTGGCATTATTGCTTGAAACCCTTAGGTTGCGGCTCCACTGAGGCGGAGACGAGCGGAGCGGGATTGGTCGATCCCTACAAGTCTCCTCTCCGCTCCGCTCGTCTCCGTCTCAGCGGAGCAGCAGCCTTAGGGCCTCCCGCTAACTCGCGCGGCGTGCTTGTTCCATGTCATATACTAGAGCAGCGATGCGTGATACGGGTCTCTGCTCTATTGAAACCTAATGAAACAGCACGCCGTGCCAAGCCAAGCCGCGCGCGCACCCGCGCGACTTAGCGGAGGCCGTAAGTAAGTCTTGAGTCTAAGTCGACTGGTCAAATGACTGTAGTGTATAGAATAAGTAGGTATATGACATAGCATTGAAATAAAGTATCATATTCAAATATCAGATTAATAATAGGACACCATACAATATACGGAGGAATGTCTACCATATAAGGGATATAACCTGAGATTGCCATTCGACACCAATCACGTGAAGACCACCCATAATTATGACTAATACGTTATACCTATATATACTCATACAACTGGATTATTAAACAGAGTTAACCCAACCATCGTGTGTTTCTGTTAGCTAACTTTGGGGGCGGCAGACGTGAACTTGCCTTCGAAATCCAAAAGCTTAATGGTTACTTGACCTGAAATGTATATTTCAGAACTAAATTATTGTTATTATTATTTTAAAATTTATGACGGTGGAAGCATTCTACACTTCCACTGAACGTAGATATAGTTAGTGTTTAGTATTTTAACTAAGGGACCCCATACATCCCTGTATTTCTTTTAGTATTATTTTTTGTATTTTTTTTTCTTTAATTGTATAATATAGTTTTTAAGTATTTTATTTGTAATTATATTTTTATGAAAAAATGACTTTCTGCCAAGTTTCTTGCGGCGCATTCTTCTTGGCAATGATGGTCTTTCCGAAAGCGCTGGTAGTTTAAAAAAATGACGTGTATAAGTGCCCATTGCGGCCTATTTACTGAATAAATCATTTGAATTTTTGAATTTTTTTGAACCCCGTTCTCCTCCAACATCACATGACCACCATACCTCAGCCTCGTATTTCTCCTCCATGCTCCTCATCTGCGCCTTGTAGAACTGTTCCGTGATGTCCCGGGCTTCGTCCACCAGCTCTTTGACTGTCTGGGCGTTCTCCTGCTGCTGTTCTTGCATGTCAGACAACAGTTTGTTGTACAAAGTCTGCGCCCTGTGTCACATGCAATAGTTTACTATGGGGCTGTTTCACCACCCACTGATTAGCGTTAACCGACGGTTAAATGTGATGCCGTCTCCGTCTATTCGAACAAAACAAATAGAGACGGCATCACACCTAACCGCCAGTTAACACTAATCAATGGATGGTGAAACAGCCCCTATGCGTTTTAACATTTTTTATAGCTTGCACATGCGGTTTATATGTTTTGTAATTTTCAACCTTTTTACTTGACCGCCCGAAAGAGAGTTATGTTTTTCGAGCATATGTATGGACATTTATTTTTTTGGTCCTCTCTGAAGCCTAAACGGCTAGAAGGTTTAAAGATAATGTAATGAGGTTTGGTTATTAGATTTGTCAAAACCGTCAGAGTGACACAGGGTATATACAATTTCAAAATGGCGTCTTTTATCTAATACCTTTTAAACGAGCAATTCTTATATAATTAGGATCTCGGAAACGACTCCAACGATTTCGATGAAATTTGGTATGTTAGGAGTTTTCGGGTATGATAAATCGACCTAGTTTGGTCTTAATTCTGAGAAAACGCTTATTAACGAGTTATAGCCCGAGCAAAGCTCAGTCGCCCAAGTACTAATTATAAAACGTGACAACGTCGGCGCTGCTCGTTACAGTGGTGTCCTGCGAGCACGTGCTGTCAGCGTCGATATAGACTGTGCTATGGCGCCGTCCTCGTGTGTAATGCATCACTTACTGCACTAGTTCGTAATGCAGCCGCTCGTTGTCAGCCCGCAGTCTGACGACGTCGGCGCTGCTCGTTACAGTGGTGTCCTGCGAGCACGTGCTGTCCAACGTCGATATAGACTGTGCTATGGCGCCGTCCTCGTGTGTAATGCATCACTTACTGCACTAGTTCGTAATGCAGCCGCTCGTTGTCAGCCCGCAGTCTGACGACGTCGGCGCTGCTCGTTACAGTGGTGTCCTGCGAGCACGTGCTGTCCAACGTCGATATAGACTGTGCTATGGCGCCGTCCTCGTGTGTAATGCATCACTTACTGCACTAGTTCGTAATGCAGCCGCTCGTTGTCAGCCCGCAGTCTGACGACGTCGGCGCTGCTCGTTACAGTGGTGTCCTGCGAGCACGTGCTGTCAGCGTCGATATAGACTGTGCTATGGCGCCGTCCTCGTGTGTAATGCATCACTTACTGCACTAGTTCGTAATGCAGCCGCTCGTTGTCAGCCCGCAGTCTGACGACGTCGGCGCTGCTCGTTACAGTGGTGTCCTGCGAGCACGTGCTGTCCAACGTCGATATAGACTCCGCTATGGTGTTGTTCACCTCTGGAACATAATATGCTTATTAGCCTTCTTCCCGCTGTACCTGTAAGAATAATCGTGCAAGTTGTATTACATTGCGGTGCTAAAAGACTACTTCAGACTTGTTCGCTTTACGGCCTCGCAATGTAGCGTGAGTTTTCTTGCATGTTTAAGCTGGGCGTTAGACCATCATCATTTGTAGGTATTTTGAACAAACTTTGCACAATGAGGGGAGGGATCGTATCTTAAAGTCGACTTTAAGATCTAATTAAACCCTTAATAATGTAGCGGCCAGATACACCATCGCCCCTTCTAGCGTCAGTCTTTAGGGTTATAACATCTCAGCGTCATATATTTCAAACTCGTGTTTTGACATTTGTCACTAATAAATAAAGTACCCTATTTATTAAATACAAACATGTCACTTATTGATACAATAATTCATAGACACGTCGGTAGGATTCGCAAGTAGTGTGTTCCGAATTTTCACGATTGCTACTACGAAATTTGAAAATCAAAGTTTTTATCGTACCATCCTTCTCACTACCATATCAAATAATATTAGCACTTCATAGTGTAAAGCTAGAAACACACTGACGCCGGAGGCAGAGCGGTGCGGAGGCGGTACCGGTTGTAATATTCGAGCTAACGTGAAAGAGGCCACACAGAATACCGCGCCATGCTTATTTTCCGCGCGGTATTGTGTGCCCTCTTTCATTTTAGTTCGAATATTACAACCGGCACCAACTCTTGAGCCGTGCCGCACCGCCCCGCCACCGCTCTCTGTGTTGAAGCTTAAGGACGGATTGTTCACTTGTGACGTCAGCATCACCGACACCACCGCGTGGCGCCCCGCGCCCCTCCACCTCGCTAGCAAGGCTCGGAACCGGTTTATAAAATAGCGGTAAATACCGGTTTATTTCGGTTTGACTCCCAAC
>NC_133487.1:2126580-2236229 GCF_025370935.1 Choristoneura fumiferana | reverse complement strand
CGCCGTCCTCGTGTGTAATGCATCACTTACTGCACTAGTTCGTAATGCAGCCGCTCGTTGTCAGCCCGCAGTCTGACGACGTCGGCGCTGCTCGTTACAGTGGTGTCCTGCGAGCACGTGCTGTCAGCGTCGATATAGACTGTGCTATGGCGCCGTCCTCGTGTGTAATGCATCACTTACTGCACTAGTTCGTAATGCAGCCGCTCGTTGTCAGCCCGCAGTCTGACGACGTCGGCGCTGCTCGTTACAGTGGTGTCCTGCGAGCACGTGCTGTCCAACGTCGATATAGACTGTGCTATGGCGCCGTCCTCGTGTGTAATGCATTACTTACTAAACTAGTTCGTAATGCAGCCGCTCGTTGTCAGCCCGCAGTCTGACGACGTCGGCGCTGCTCGTTACAGTGGTGTCCTGCGAGCACGTGCTGTCCAACGTCGATATAGACTGTGCTATGGCGCCGTCCTCGTGTGTAATGCATACTTACTGCACTAGTTTCGTAATGCAGCCGCTCGTTGTCAGCCCGCAGTCTGACGACGTCGGCGCTGCTCGTACAGTGGTGTCCTGCGAGCACGTGCTGTCCAACGTCGATATAGACTGTGCTATGGCGCCGTCCTCGTGTGTAATGCATCACTTACTGCACTAGTTCGTAATGCAGCCGCTCGTTGTCAGCCCGCAGTCTGACGACGTCGGCGCTGCTCGTTACAGTGGTGTCCTGCGAGCACGTGCTGTCCAACGTCGATATAGACTGTGCTATGGCGCCGTTCTCGTGTGTAATGCATCACTTACTGCACTAGTTCGTAATGCAGCCGCTCGTTGTCAGCCGCAGTCTGACGACGTCGGCGCTGCTCGTTACAGTGGTGTCCTGCGAGCACGTGCTGTCAGCGTCGATATAGACTGTGCTATGGCGCCGTCCTCGTGTGTAATGCATCACTTACTGCACTAGTTCGTAATGCAGCCGCTCGTTGTCAGCCGCAGTCTGACGACGTCGGCGCTGCTCGTTACAGTGGTGTCCTGCGAGCACGTGCTGTCCAACGTCGATATAGACTGTGCTATGTCGCCGTCCTCGTGTGTAATGCATCACTTACTGCACTAGTTTGTAATTCAGCCGCTCGTTGTCAGCCCGCAGTCTGACGACGTCGGCGCTGCTCGTTACAGTGGTGTCCTGCGAGCACGTGCTGTCAGCGTCGATATAGACTGTGCTATGGCGCCGTCCTCGTGTGTAATGCATCACTTACTGCACTAGTTCGTAATGCAGCCGCTCGTTGTCAGCCGCAGTCTGACGACGTCGGCGCTGCTCGTTACACTGGTGTCCTGCGAGCACGTGCTGTCAGCGTCGATATAGACTGTGCTATGGCGCCGTCCTCGTGTGTAATGCATCACTTACTGCACTAGTTCGTAATGCAGCCGCTCGTTGTCAGCCGCAGTCTGACGACGTCGGCGGTGCTCGTTACAGTGGTGTCCTGCGAGCACGTGCTGTCCAACGTCGATATAGACTGTGCTATGGCGCCGTCCTCGTGTGCAATGCATCACTTACTGCACTAGTTCGTAATGCAGCCGCTCGTTGTCAGCCCGCAGTCTGACGACGTCGGCGCTGCTCGTTACAGTGGTGTCCTGCGAGCACGTGCTGTCCAACGTCGATATAGACTGTGCTATGGCGCCGTCCTCGTGTGCAATGCATCACTTACTGCACTAGTTCGTAATGCAGCCGCTCGTTGTCAGCCGCAGTCTGACGACGTCGGCGCTGCTCGTTACAGTGGTGTCCTGCGAGCACGTGCTGTCAGCGTCGATATAGACTGTGCTATGGCGCCGTCCTCGTGTGTAATGCATCACTTACTGCACTAGTTCGTAATGCAGCCGCTCGTTGTCAGCCCGCAGTCTGACGACGTCGGCGCTGCTCGTTACAGTGGTGTCCTGCGAGCACGTGCTGTCAGCGTCGATATAGACTGTGCTATGGCGCCGTCCTCGTGTGTAATGCATCACTTACTGCACTAGTTCGTAATGCAGCCGCTCGTTGTCAGCCCGCAGTCTGACGACGTCGGCGCTGCTCGTTACAGTGGTGTCCTGCGAGCACGTGCTGTCCAACGTCGATATAGACTGTGCTATGGCGCCGTCCTCGTGTGTAATGCATCACTTACTGCACTAGTTCGTAATGCAGCCGCTCGTTGTCAGCCGCAGTCTGACGACGTCGGCGCTGCTCGTTACAGTGGTGTCCTGCGAGCACGTGCTGTCCAACGTCGATATAGACTGTGCTATGGCGCCGTCCTCGTGTGTAATGCATCACTTACTGCACTAGTTCGTAATGCAGCCGCTCGTTGTCAGCCCGCAGTCTGACGACGTCGGCGCTGCTCGTTACAGTGGTGTCCTGCGAGCACGTGCTGTCAGCGTCGATATAGACTGTGCTATGGCGCCGTCCTCGTGTGTAATGCATCACTTACTGCACTAGTTCGTAATGCAGCCGCTCGTTGTCAGCCGCAGTCTGACGACGTCGGCGCTGCTCGTTACAGTGGTGTCCTGCGAGCACGTGCTGTCCACGTCGATATAGACTGTGCTATGGCGCCGTCCTCGTGTGTAATGCATCACTTACTGCACTAGTTCGTAATGCAGCCGCTCGTTGTCAGCCCGCAGTCTGACGACGTCGGCGCTGCTCGTTACAGTGGTGTCCTGCGAGCACGTGCTGTCCAACGTCGATATAGACTGTGCTATGGCGCCGTCCTCGTGTGTAATGCATCACTTACTGCACTAGTTCGTAATGCAGCCGCTCGTTGTCAGCCCGCAGTCTGACGACGTCGGCGCTGCTCGTTACAGTGGTGTCCTGCGAGCACGTGCTGTCCAACGTCGATATAGACTGTGCTATGGCGCCGTCCTCGTGTGTAATGCATCACTTACTGCACTAGTTCGTAATGCAGCCGCTCGTTGTCAGCCCGCAGTCTGACGACGTCGGCGCTGCTCGTTACAGTGGTGTCCTGCGAGCACGTGCTGTCCAACGTCGATATAGACTGTGCTATGGCGCCGTCCTCGTGTGTAATGCATCACTTACTGCACTAGTTCGTAATGCAGCCGCTCGTTGTCAGCCCGCAGTCTGACGACGTCGGCGCTGCTCGTTACAGTGGTGTCCTGCGAGCACGTGCTGTCAGCGTCGATATAGACTGTGCTATGGCGCCGTCCTCGTGTGTAATGCATCACTTACTGCACTAGTTCGTAATGCAGCCGCTCGTTGTCAGCCCGCAGTCTGACGACGTCGGCGCTGCTCGTTACAGTGGTGTCCTGCGAGCACGTGCTGTCAGCGTCGATATAGACTGTGCTATGGCGCCGTCCTCGTGTGTAATGCATCACTTACTGCACTAGTTCGTAATGCAGCCGCTCGTTGTCAGCCCGCAGTCTGACGACGTCGGCGCTGCTCGTTACAGTGGTGTCCTGCGAGCACGTGCTGTCCAACGTCGATATAGACTGTGCTATGGCGCCGTCCTCGTGTGTAATGCATCACTTACTGCACTAGTTCGTAATGCAGCCGCTCGTTGTCAGCCCGCAGTCTGACGACGTCGGCGCTGCTCGTTACAGTGGTGTCCTGCGAGCACGTGCTGTCCAACGTCGATATAGACTGTGCTATGGCGCCGTCCTCGTGTGTAATGCATCACTTACTGCACTAGTTCGTAATGCAGCCGCTCGTTGTCAGCCCGCAGTCTGACGACGTCGGCGCTGCTCGTTACAGTGGTGTCCTGCGAGCACGTGCTGTCCAACGTCGATATAGACTGTGCTATGGCGCCGTCCTCGTGTGTAATGCATCACTTACTGCACTAGTTCGTAATGCAGCCGCTCGTTGTCAGCCCGCAGTCTGACGACGTCGGCGCTGCTCGTTACAGTGGTGTCCTGCGAGCACGTGCTGTCAGCGTCGATATAGACTGTGCTATGGCGCCGTCCTCGTGTGTAATGCATCACTTACTGCACTAGTTCGTAATGCAGCCGCTCGTTGTCAGCCCGCAGTCTGACGACGTCGGCGCTGCTCGTTACAGTGGTGTCCTGCGAGCACGTGCTGTCCAACGTCGATATAGACTGTGCTATGGCGCCGTCCTCGTGTGTAATGCATCACTTACTGCACTAGTTCGTAATGCAGCCGCTCGTTGTCAGCCCGCAGTCTGACGACGTCGGCGCTGCTCGTTACAGTGGTGTCCTGCGAGCACGTGCTGTCCAACGTCGATATAGACTGTGCTATGGCGCCGTCCTCGTGTGTAATGCATCACTTACTGCACTAGTTCGTAATGCAGCCGCTCGTTGTCAGCCCGCAGTCTGACGACGTCGGCGCTGCTCGTTACAGTGGTGTCCTGCGAGCACGTGCTGTCCAACGTCGATATAGACTGTGCTATGGCGCCGTCCTCGTGTGTAATGCATCACTTACTGCACTAGTTCGTAATGCAGCCGCTCGTTGTCAGCCCGCAGTCTGACGACGTCGGCGCTGCTCGTTACAGTGGTGTCCTGCGAGCACGTGCTGTCCAACGTCGATATAGACTGTGCTATGGCGCCGTCCTCGTGTGTAATGCATCACTTACTGCACTAGTTCGTAATGCAGCCGCTCGTTGTCAGCCCGCAGTCTGACGACGTCGGCGCTGCTCGTTACAGTGGTGTCCTGCGAGCACGTGCTGTCAGCGTCGATATAGACTGTGCTATGGCGCCGTCCTCGTGTGTAATGCATCACTTACTGCACTAGTTCGTAATGCAGCCGCTCGTTGTCAGCCCGCAGTCTGACGACGTCGGCGCTGCTCGTTACAGTGGTGTCCTGCGAGCACGTGCTGTCCAACGTCGATATAGACTGTGCTATGGCGCCGTCCTCGTGTGTAATGCATCACTTACTGCACTAGTTCGTAATGCAGCCGCTCGTTGTCAGCCCGCAGTCTGACGACGTCGGCGCTGCTCGTTACAGTGGTGTCCTGCGAGCACGTGCTGTCAGCGTCGATATAGACTGTGCTATGGCGCCGTCCTCGTGTGTAATGCATCACTTACTGCACTAGTTCGTAATGCAGCCGCTCGTTGTCAGCCCGCAGTCTGACGACGTCGGCGCTGCTCGTTACAGTGGTGTCCTGCGAGCACGTGCTGTCAGCGTCGATATAGACTGTGCTATGGCGCCGTCCTCGTGTGTAATGCATCACTTACTGCACTAGTTCGTAATGCAGCCGCTCGTTGTCAGCCCGCAGTCTGACGACGTCGGCGCTGCTCGTTACAGTGGTGTCCTGCGAGCACGTGCTGTCCAACGTCGATATAGACTGTGCTATGGCGCCGTCCTTGTGTGCAATGCATCACTTACTGCACTAGTTCGTAATGCAGCCGCTCGTTGTCAGCCCGCAGTCTGACGACGTCGGCGCTGCTCGTTACAGTGGTGTCCTGCGAGCACGTGCTGTCCAACGTCGATATAGACTGTGCTATGGCGCCGTCCTCGTGTGCAATGCATCACTTACTGCACTAGTTCGTAATGCAGCCGCTCGTTGTCAGCCCGCAGTCTGACGACGTCGGCGCTGCTCGTTACAGTGGTGTCCTGCGAGCACGTGCTGTCAGCGTCGATATAGACTGTGCTATGGCGCCGTCCTCGTGTGTAATGCATCACTTACTGCACTAGTTCGTAATGCAGCCGCTCGTTGTCAGCCCGCAGTCTGACGACGTCGGCGCTGCTCGTTACAGTGGTGTCCTGCGAGCACGTGCTGTCAGCGTCGATATAGACTGTGCTATGGCGCCGTCCTCGTGTGTAATGCATCACTTACTGCACTAGTTCGTAATGCAGCCGCTCGTTGTCAGCCCGCAGTCTGACGACGTCGGCGCTGCTCGTTACAGTGGTGTCCTGCGAGCACGTGCTGTCAGCGTCGATATAGACTGTGCTATGGCGCCGTCCTCGTGTGTAATGCATCACTTACTGCACTAGTTCGTAATGCAGCCGCTCGTTGTCAGCCCGCAGTCTGACGACGTCGGCGCTGCTCGTTACAGTGGTGTCCTGCGAGCACGTGCTGTCCAACGTCGATATAGACTGTGCTATGGCGCCGTCCTCGTGTGTAATGCATCACTTACTGCACTAGTTCGTAATGCAGCCGCTCGTTGTCAGCCCGCAGTCTGACGACGTCGGCGCTGCTCGTTACAGTGGTGTCCTGCGAGCACGTGCTGTCAGCGTCGATATAGACTGTGCTATGGCGCCGTCCTCGTGTGTAATGCATCACTTACTGCACTAGTTCGTAATGCAGCCGCTCGTTGTCAGCCCGCAGTCTGACGACGTCGGCGCTGCTCGTTACAGTGGTGTCCTGCGAGCACGTGCTGTCAGCGTCGATATAGACTGTGCTATGGCGCCGTCCTCGTGTGTAATGCATCACTTACTGCACTAGTTCGTAATGCAGCCGCTCGTTGTCAGCCCGCAGTCTGACGACGTCGGCGCTGCTCGTTACAGTGGTGTCCTGCGAGCACGTGCTGTCCAACGTCGATATAGACTGTGCTATGGCGCCGTCCTCGTGTGTAATGCATCACTTACTGCACTAGTTCGTAATGCAGCCGCTCGTTGTCAGCCCGCAGTCTGACGACGTCGGCGCTGCTCGTTACAGTGGTGTCCTGCGAGCACGTGCTGTCCAACGTCGATATAGACTGTGCTATGGCGCCGTCCTCGTGTGTAATGCATCACTTACTGCACTAGTTCGTAATGCAGCCGCTCGTTGTCAGCCCGCAGTCTGACGACGTCGGCGCTGCTCGTTACAGTGGTGTCCTGCGAGCACGTGCTGTCCAACGTCGATATAGACTGTGCTATGGCGCCGTCCTCGTGTGTAATGCATCACTTACTGCACTAGTTCGTAATGCAGCCGCTCGTTGTCAGCCCGCAGTCTGACGACGTCGGCGCTGCTCGTTACAGTGGTGTCCTGCGAGCACGTGCTGTCCAACGTCGATATAGACTGTGCTATGGCGCCGTTCTCGTGTGTAATGCATCACTTACTGCACTAGTTCGTAATGCAGCCGCTCGTTGTCAGCCCGCAGTCTGACGACGTCGGCGCTGCTCGTTACAGTGGTGTCCTGCGAGCACGTGCTGTCCAACGTCGATATAGACTGTGCTATGGCGCCGTCCTCGTGTGTAATGCATCACTTACTGCACTAGTTCGTAATGCAGCCGCTCGTTGTCAGCCCGCAGTCTGACGACGTCGGCGCTGCTCGTTACAGTGGTGTCCTGCGAGCACGTGCTGTCAACGTCGATATAGACTGTGCTATGGCGCCGTCCTCGTGTGTAATGCATCACTTACTGCACTAGTTCGTAATGCAGCCGCTCGTTGTCAGCCCGCAGTCTGACGACGTCGGCGCTGCTCGTTACAGTGGTGTCCTGCGAGCACGTGCTGTCCAACGTCGATATAGACTGTGCTATGGCGCCGTCCTCGTGTGTAATGCATCACTTACTGCACTAGTTCGTAATGCAGCCGCTCGTTGTCAGCCCGCAGTCTGACGACGTCGGCGCTGCTCGTTACAGTGGTGTCCTGCGAGCACGTGCTGTCCAACGTCGATATAGACTGTGCTATGGCGCCGTCCTCGTGTGTAATGCATCACTTACTGCACTAGTTCGTAATGCAGCCGCTCGTTGTCAGCCCGCAGTCTGACGACGTCGGCGCTGCTCGTTACAGTGGTGTCCTGCGAGCACGTGCTGTCCAACGTCGATATAGACTGTGCTATGGCGCCGTCCTCGTGTGTAATGCATCACTTACTGCACTAGTTCGTAATGCAGCCGCTCGTTGTCAGCCCGCAGTCTGACGACGTCGGCGCTGCTCGTTACAGTGGTGTCCTGCGAGCACGTGCTGTCCAACGTCGATATAGACTCCGCTATGGTGTTGTTCACCTCTGGAACATAATATGCTTATTAGCCTTCTTCCCGCTGTACCTGTAAGAATATCAAGTTGCTCGTGCTCGTGCAAGTTGTATTACATTGCGGTGCTAAAAGACTACTTCAGACTTGTTCGCTTTACGGCCTCGCAATGTAGCGTGAGTTTTCTTGCATGTTTAAGCTGGGCGTTAGACCATCATCATTAGTAGGTATTTTGAACAAACTTTGCACAATGAGGGGAGGGGTCGTATCTTAAAGTCGACTTTAAGATCTAATTAAACCCTTACTAATGTAGCGGCCAGATACACCATCGCCCCCTCTAGCGTCAGTCTTTAGGGTTATAATATAACATCTCAGCGTGATATATTTCAACCTCGTGGTTTGACATTTGTCACTAATAAATAAAGTACCCTATTTATTTTATACAAACATGTCACTTATTGATACAATAATTCATTGAAGCGTCGGTAGCATTCGCAAGTAGTCGTGTGTTCCGAATTTTCACGATAGCTACTACGAAATTTGAAAATCAAAGTTTTTATCGTACCGTCCCTCTCACTCCTTATCAAATAATATAAGCATCAGCGGGACGGCAAGAGACGAAGTTAGAATTTTGCACTTCATAGTGTAAAGCTAGAAACACACTGACGCCGGAGGCAGAGCGGTGCGGAGGCGGTACCGGTTGTAATATTCGAGCTAACGTGAAAGAGGGCACACAGAATACCGCGCCATGCTTATTTTCCGCGCGGTATTGTGTGCCCTCTTTCATTTTAGTTCGGATATTACAACCGGCACCAACTCTGAGCCGTGCCGCACCGCCCCGCCACCGCTCTGTGTTGAAGCTTAAGGACGGATTGTTCACTTGTGACGTCAGCATCACCGACCGCCGCGTGGCGCCCCGCGCCCCTCCACCTCGCTAGCAAGGCTCGGAACCGGTTTATAAAATAGCGGTAAATACCGGTTTATTTCGGTTTGACTATAACCTAAATAAACCGGTTTATTCGAAGAGTGACAGCTGGCCGGCCGGCGGCGGGCGGCGACGTTCCTCCTGCGCCGGTATAAACCGGTTTGTATTGTTCTAAACCAGTTAATCTGACAAGAACTTTATGGAAATGTTCCTTAAAAACCGGTTTAAAAATAACTGTTTCGCGAACGAAACCAAAATGAAAAGGTTTTGCGCCAAGTACATGATAACGGTTTGGAAATTTAACCGGTATCCGAGCCTTGCTCGCTAGTATACAAGGCACCGCACGACGCGAGAGAGTCATTCACGTGGAGCGCGCTGCGCAGACGCTTGAACCGGTGCCCAGTTAGTGTCGCTCAGCGCCAACTCCAGCTGCCAGCCAGGCTAAGAGCACTCCGCCAGCGGCGTCTTTTTTTTTTTTTTTTTTTTATTCGACTGGATGGCAAACGAGCATGTGGGTCTCCTGATGGTAAGAGATCACCACCGCCATAAACATCTGCAACACCAGGGGTATTGCAGATGCGTTGCCAACCTAGAGGCCTAAGATGGGATACCTCAAGTGCCAGTAATTGCACCGGCTGTCTTACTCTCCACGCCGAAACACAACAATGCAAGCACTGCTGCTTCACGGCAGGATTAGCGAGCAAGATGGTGGTAGCAATCCGGGCGGACCTTGCACAAGGTCCTACCACCTGCAAACTTCTTCTTCTTCGTCTTTAGCCCATGTAGCGCCCGTGTGCAATTATTACTTCAGCGCCATCTAGGAAGCGCGCGGTCAAAATGCAATAGGTACAAAGTGCCGCGGCCGGCGCCCCTAACACCGCTGCGCCCGTGTGCAACGCACACCCTGCACTATAGGTAAAGACGCCTCTGCACTCCGCCACACTTCATCTGTATTGTTGTCAATACGCACGTATGTCCCTAGCGACGGCGGCCAACTGCAGCACATGTTTTGTCTCATGCGCGTACTCGGGCGCTGGGTTGAGGGTCACCACCATACTGACGGCTTCCCCGCGCGTCCCGGACAGCCCCGCGCCCAGCAAACGGGTCAGCTTTGATTCCCTGGACACATAAATAAAGTAAATGATATGGTACGGGAATCCGTGTGATTTATTTCATCATCATCATCAGTGGGCGGATGACGGACGCAATTTACGATATACGTAATATGGATATGACTACAATTGGTTTAAAAAAGACAATAGATCTATATTACATATTTTCAATGCATTCCTTTTATACTTCATTATCCACTTATGTGGGGAAAAATTACCTATTTACATCTACGGATGTAAAGAGATGCGTATTCGTAGTGATACTTAACCATTATTAGCAACATTATCTTTTACAAATATATTAATCGAAGTTTAATAAACGTCTTATCCATCTTATGCTTTCGTCACCATATTGCATCCATGATCCGCCCTTTAAGCATCAATTGTAAGACGTCCACTGCTGAACAAAGGCCTCCCCCTTGGAACGCCACAATATTGGGGGTTACCATAATCCCCACGCTTTGCCGGCTTGGGAATCGCTTAGTCGCCTTCTACGACACCCAACGGGATGAAATGGGGGGGGGGGGAGCTGTGTAATTTATTTGTAATTAAAAATGGGACACTTGACACCAATTGACCTAGTCCCAAACTAAGCTAAGCTTGTAGGTACTATGGTTACTAAGCAACGGATAAAAATACTTATATAGATAAATACTTATGCATGTATTATTCATATAAATATCTGCCCCGGCCGGGAATCGAACCCGGAACGTCAAACTTCGTAGTCAGGTTCGTCGATCGTGATGGATATACACTATGCACAACTATGTATCTGTAAAATGAGTGGATCAGTTCTAGAGCAGTCAACCGACCTGTAAGGCACGAGGTCCTGTTTACGCCTAAGCGTGTGCAGACAGCGCTCCAGCACGTGCAGCGAGGAGTTGATAGCGCGTGACTCCACCATGCGCGCGCCGGTGTTGCGCGTGCGCCGTGCGCGCTCGCTGCCCGCCAGGTCGCACAGCCGGACGAATGACGCGCGCACACCGCCCTCTGCATACGAAACAATACTAGATTGTACGCTCAAACACTTTAATGAGCCACCATGGACCATTTCACAGTAAACGTCATAGTGACATCGCAACAAGGAAAATCATTAATTTAAGTAGACATTCCTTGAGGAACAAAGAGGTCTAAAGGTGATTTTCCACCGGCGAGGCGAGAGGGCATTCTCCCGCGCCCGCCGCCATACAAATTTCAATTCTCGTCTCACCTCGCCGGTGGAAAGTCACAATTAGAAGGGATTTTTCAACATTCCCATGGGATAGAGAGCTATATAAAGGGCAATAGACTTTTGGCCTAATATATTTTATTCGATCAAAAAGAAGTTTAATTAAATAAATTAACCTATTTTAGATAACCCTATGACTGTACTTTTTATTGACTGTGCTTGCATTATCACCCAAATTATATTTGCATACTAAATTTTCCCCGTTCAACGCATACCACACAGTTTTACAAGATTTACTACAGCCTCCAACACGTCGCCAAAATGTGGAGTAAGCTAATACTCCCCGACGGTTTAATTAGAGATATATCTAACAAAGTAACCTGTCTCAGTCAGCATGGTGATGGTAAAGATGCAGTGCGAGCGAGAGCTCTGCGCGTGCACTCCGGTGGCATGCACTTGCAGGTTATGCTTGCCGGCTACTAGTACGTCGTACGCTTCTTCCCCGGTCCGCACGAACGCTTGCGTCGCGCCCTGAAACCAGTAATCCTAGCTGGTAATACTAGCTGTTGCCCACGACTCCGTCCGTGTAGAATTTGTTTATCGCTATCCCGCGGGAACTATGCAATTTTCCCGGGGGCCAAGGGCGTCGCCAGGGGGGAGCAGGGAGGGGCAGCTGCCCCCCCTAGAGATTCGAAAAAAGTTGCCAAATTTAAAGCAACCAAACCCGTCCTAAGTCTTTGACTTGACTTGCTTGATCGATCATTCCTGTACGTCGAAACAGAAACTCGAATGAATTCACCCATTCCAATAAATAACTAGTAAGATCGCGGGATCGCGTTGGATGCGGAAAGCACAAGACCGGTCAGAGTGGAGAGCCCTGGGGAGGCCTATGTCCTGCAGTGGACGTCTTTCAGCTGACATGATGATGATGAATAAACCCCCCCCCCCCCCCTGGGCCATCGGCTGGCGACGCCCTTGCCAGGGGCTCAATCTGTATAGCGAATTTCATCTTAATCGCTTCAGGTAACAAACAGACTTACAAACTTTCGCATTATAATATTAGTGTGATCAAGATACGATTTTCCCACAGATTTTGTATGGGAATAGCTAGTTAGGGTGCACTGTCATGCCAAATCCGTTGACTATTTTTATTTGTTTTAAAGCAACTAAAATCTGATTTTGCAGTTAAATAAAATTAATCTGATTTTCAAGGTAAAATTATTTAAGTGTTTTTAACATGCTTATGTATCTAATCTATGAATGTACCGGAATCTTTGAACTTTATTTTTCACTTACTTCCTAATTGTGGTATTCGGGGGCATTCATTGAAAAGAAAGGCAAAAAGAAACCAAATATTAGCAGCAAGACAAGAAGTTCATTCATAATTTATTTAGCACTGCAGCATGCATTTAGGGTAGACAGCGCCGCTACAGGCAAAAACTAGCAACTGCCTATCCTGGAATCAACCCACTGCACGCCAATGTATTTTTTTTAAAAAGCACCTTGACGTAGACATTTCCGCTCGGGTCTTCCCGGATGCGCAGTTTAGAGGCCGCCGTCCTTTCCGCCGTAGACAGCAGGTCGTATATTGCTTCATTGTAAATCTCCACGAATGAAACCTAGCAGAAACAATGAGAAAAAAAATCATTGCTAAATTTTAGCTTAACAGTTTGACTTAAGGACTAGAATTTTTCGGAAATCATAATGTGAAGTATTTAATTCAAATTCAATTAATTTATTTCAGGCATAAAACCCATAATTTGTTAGTATTACAGTACACTTATATGCTAGAATTAGTATTTACATGGCACTATCATTAATCGATTTACAGGAATTAAATTTAAAATTAATTCAATTTAATGAACTGGCGTAAGTCATATCAGAAAAGACTCCATGTCTGGTGGTACTCACTCATAGTTTTGTAGTGAAAATTGCAAGATTCATTTTTTTATTTGACACTAACCGTTACCCGCGACTCCGTCCGCGCAGTGGCGTAGCGTGGACTAATGTAGACGTGGGCGAAGTCGTATCAGCGAGGCCCCTTTTCTATGGTCGCATCGCATTTAAAGAGGCCGAGGCCCTTTTAAGTGCGAGGCCGTGGGCGAGGGCCCACTCCGCCCACGCCTAGCTACGCCACTCCGCCCACGCCTAGCTACGCCACTGCGTCCGCGCAAATTCATTTATCGCTATCCCGCGGGAAATATACAATTTTCCGGAATAAAAACTATCCTATGTCCTTCTCCGGGATTCAAACTATCTCTATACCGAAATTCATCTAAATCGGTTGAGTGGTTTAGACGTGATGAAGTAACAAACAAACAAACAGACTTTCAAACTTTCGCATTTATAATATTAGTGAGATAATTTTCATACAGGAATTTTGCTTGATCAACATCATGGTACAGCTGGGAAAATGACACTTAATATGGGTCTGGAGTCTGGAGCAACAGAACTGAAAAAGTAGATGTCTTACCCAGACATAGTGCTTGGTACGAGTTGAGAGGTCAATGGTGCTCTTTGTGAGGTCGTGCCCGAGACGGCTGCTCATGCGCCGGTATTTGTCGCGCAGCGGCGCCGAAACCTGACGCAGGTGTCGAACCCACTGCAATATACAAGGTTACACATTTACCCCCTTATTCATAAACGACAATCAAACCTATTTTAGTTAAAATGCCGCTAAAATTCGTTTGTCCTTATCTGTCACTTCGACATTTGTATTTGTTAGAAAGGGACAAAGCATCTTTAATTTTGTAAAAAAAAACTGTTACTCGCGAGTCCATCCTCGACTCCGCGTAGAATTCGTTTATCGCTATCCTGCGAGAACTGCAATTTTCCGGGATAAAAACTAACCTAAGGTTCTTCCCTGGGACTCAATAATAATAATAATTTGTTTCTACCGGACTATGTGTATACCGAATTTCATCTAAATCGGTTCAGCAGATGCGACGAGGTAACAAACAGGCTTATACACCTTCGCATTTATAAGTACTTTATTTATAATTATTTAATTTGAAATAATTACTTTCTGCCAAGTTTCTTGCAGCGCATTCTTCTTGGCATAGATGGTCTTTCCGAAAGTGCTGGTAGTATAAAAAAATGACGTGTAAAAGAGCCCATTGCGGCATACTTACTGAATAAATGATTTAAATTATAATATTAATGGGATGTAGCATTACAAATTTCTTTACTTTTTTGTATACAATTTAAAATCACCAAACACAAATACAGTCATCAGCATCAATATCTGACAAGACAAAGCGTGTATAATTTATCTGAAACAAGTGTTACAACTCTATTTCTAGGGTTGGTAGGATGCGTCAGATATTTTTGCACACTGCTGTGGCAGATATTGTTGTAAATTATTTTTGTTTATTTTTATCTTTGTATTAATTCTTCCAGAAAAAGCGAAGCACGGGCAAGAACACTAAATATTTATTTCAGGTATTATTTTAATAAATTAGTACCTGGACTAAAACTCGTGAACACGCGTTTTCCATAAATAAGGCCAATCTAGATTGATTGTTTGCCCCGAAAAAACCACATAGCAAATTTAGAGCCGTTTCAGAGATTCCCGAAATAAATAAATATAAATACACAAGAACTGTTTGTTCAGAAGTGTAAGATATCACCCTTGTTTCTTATCTTACATCAAATTCAAGTATATAATTTTTTACTCATTATTATAATTTGCATGCTGATGTATCAGCTGAATACTGTTACCAATTTTGTTTTTAATATCATCTTCTTTAACAAGTTCTAAGCAAATAAACATTACTTTCTTTCTTTCATTAAGAAATAAGATAAAAAAAAAAAATTGACATTTAACTATAAAAAATAATTTACTGATGAATCCTGCAACCAACAACTTTTTGGTAATTTTGTTTGAACCAATTGGCAATCACAAACAATTAGTTACACACCAACCAACCAGTTATTCCAAACAGCACTTCAACAAATGTCCTATTAAGATACAGAAAAGTTATTAATCACATTTATAATAAAAATGATAAGATTTTATATTGCATTATGCATGTGATTGAATATTTAAGTTTTGTTTATGTAAAATCTTTATCACAACACAGGCATTTCCTAGTAAGTGTCCTCCTATAGCAAGTCCTCCAAGGCATCCTATGTTTGTAACATTTGTTAATTTTTTTGTAAGAGAAATAAACATTTTATTTATTTATTTAATTCACAAATGTGTTACTTGGGCTAATCAACTTTTTTACCGACACTAATCTGTCCGCATAATTTTTCAAACAATTGCAGATTTTTGTAAGTAAACATGTTTTTTCTGTAATTTTAATAGATGGTGTATATGAATATGCCATCCTACGTAAGTTTAACCTATTAAACCGTGAAATATCTTGTTGGATGTATGATTTTTTGGTAACGCCAGAGACAATTTTGGTAACGCAGGAGACGCCCAAAGTGTCGGTAAAATAGTTGATTGGCCCACTTGCACATATTTTTGTGACCCTTTGATACCTGTAACTCATGCTCCTGTTCTACTAAAGTGAGTTTATTAGCCCGGCTCTCTCCAGGGCGGTACAGCGGAGATTGCGCTGCCTCCACAACCTTGAACACATACTCCAAGGACCGAGGCACCAGTCCAGGAGCCTTGACTGTCCCCATGAGGGTATACGTCTTTCCGGAACCTGAAGCTCCATATGTGAGGAGTGTGAAGCTGTTCCCATCCGGAAGCTTCCGGAGATTGTCTTTTACAACATGTTCGAAGATTTCCTACAAAGAAAAACATGAGTTTAGGAGTGAATCATAAACATATAAGTAATTTAAAGGGGTGGTGTTAATCCATGACCAGGTATTTGTTGACATAGAATATACAACAATAATGCAGGGCCAGATAATTATCACCAATTAAATGAGCGCATATCATCAGGTTAGAGTTGATTTTTGTGTCAGAACACACTGTCAGCAATTACTGTGCATTCAATAACTGCACCCAATTATTAAATAAACCAAAACCAATTATATTGCTGCATAGTCAGTATGTACAGTCAAGTACAAAAAAGTATCTATTCAAACCACTCAAAAATATGTTACTAGGTACAGCCTTATTGCGTCGGAATAAGAGTCTGTGGTAGTTATTTTTGAAACTTTGAATAAGTTCATATTTTTACACTTGGCTGTACAATGGTCTTAGTTTATTAATTTGCGATTAAAAATTCCTTATAAACACTAGGTACTGCATGTTACAAATTTACGTTAGAATAAAGACTGATGAAAATAAAGAGTTTAAGATCATGAATACAAATTAAGATGATACTAACCTTCTGGTTGGCATCAGGGCCGAAGATGTGTGAGAACTTGTACATTTTGCACACATTGTGCTGTGTACGACGCCCATGACCAGCAGTTGCAGTATCCACTGAAGTTATCAGGCACTGATCGGAACGGATCTCGTACAAATTACTCTGCACATTCGAAGGCTTCAAACGCAGGTACACTTGCACTAATTCTGGCACATCCTCAACGATAGAATCTTCCTCAAACAACTCCAGTAAATTGGTACCCTTCTGAGGTCTTGGACGCATAAAAGGATTCAAAATCAAGGGCGGCCTCGGCTCAATAAACGAAGGCACATCGCGGTTAGACAAACTCGAACATCGTGTATCAATTGTGCTGCGGTAATCCATCTTTATTTCAAAACAACATCGCGTAAATTACTATACTATTAGAACATGAAAGAATAAAATTTGTTTTCGTTTCGTTTTGTCAGTCAATCAAACGGCCGATCTTTTGAAATATTCCGAGATGTTGGCTAACCTAGATTCTGACATTTGCTTAAAACCTGCTATTCATGATCCGACGTGGAAATCATAGCCAACCTAAGTTGCCAACATTGGCATAACATTCGTTCATTACTAAATCGCTTTGACTTCGTTTCAAGCGCCATTTTGCGAAGAAATGTCATATTAACCTAAAATATGGATGATGTCCCGTATCTCGTTTATGTAGGCGATACAGTAAACTCGGAGGCACACAAAAGCGCCTCGCAGCTACAGAGCTTAATATTGGACTCCAACTCCAATGTTGCAAGTAAGATGTTTGTTTATATTTACCTTAGATACCTAATTTATTTACTTTCACATGATAGATGATAACTAGTGGTAGGCACAGTGGGCCACTTGCGTTGCAAATCTGATTTTGTTTTTCAAATCAAAGCAGAAGGTGTCGTATCCGCAACTCAATATTTTATAATGGTTGTGTTTCCTGACAGTGGTAATATTCTTGTGAATTTTATTTTTTTAATAATACCTATGCTACCTATGTATTGTGATTGTGATCGTTCATTTTCAGATGATGCAGACATCTATGAGGATGCCGAATATTTGGAATCCTGTAAGTTTAAATAGCAATATTGTTTTTTTATGAATTTTGTAATATTGTGACCATGAATTTTATGACTTAAATACTACTTAATATATTTCAGCTACTGAAAATGAAAACGATTCCAGTTCTGAAGATGTTGAGCCAGAATTTAACAGTGAGTTATTATTTTTACTCAAGTGTTATGGTATTGTGATTGTGTCATTTTAGCAAGTGCATTTTAGATTTTATAGACATTGCATTGTGTTATAATAGTCAGCAACAGAATTGAATAAGCAGTAGCAGCACACAACTGTATGTAAATAATTTTAAGCACAACAGTCACTCATTCTGTTCTTCTTTCTCTCTCTCTCTCTCTCTCTCTCTCTCTCTCTCTTAATTGTATTTTTTTGTCTAGATGATGTGGAAATGATGGAGATCAGAGAACCAACCGTCAAAGTGGGAATTGGTAAGATCTTTTTAGCGTTTTCCAATAAAAAATAAACCTTTTAATTCTTCCTAGAGCAGTTGTTGGTCCTAATTTTACTTTTAACTTTGACTTAGCTGATCTACTGGATCTGCTTTATTAGATAGGTCTAGAAATTTAGTAGCTTGTGGAATTTGAGGTTGAGGTATAGTCAAACCATGAAAATAGAATACTTTAAGTTTTATAAGGAATATATTAACAATAAATAAAATCTCTTACAGAAACAAAAGAAGTTCACACTATCCAGAAACAAGAAGCAAATCGTAAGTTAGACTTAATTCCATTATTTTATATTGAAATTACATTCAAACAAAGTAGCTAAAGTACACTTTTGTATCAAAATTTAGCAAATTTTTCGAAGATTCAAACATTCAAATCATTTATTGCTAGACCACAGGTATATAAATAAGGTATTAGGTAAGTAAGGTAAGGTAGAATTTAATAAAAGTAAGTCAGTTTAATGTGATTGTGATATTTAGCTATAAGATAAAATTTATTAATTATATAAAAGCTGCCCTCTTGTATAAATATTGCTGTGCCCAACAGGGTCCATGATGATCACATAATCTCTTTGTAACATCTGTAACCATACATTGTGGAAAAGCAATAAAATATTGAGTATTGAGTATTTTGTATTAAAGTTTTACAGTCTCTTTCCATAGTCTACCATATTATGGTGTACAATATTTTTAGGAAAAAAGTGACATTAGGTATATGATACAATAAAAAAAAATCTATTATTTACTTAGTGTTTTGATGAATTCCAGCGGTACCACAATCTTCATCCAAATGGACCCACGAAGCGACTGTTGGCCTGATTGAAGCCTTTCGGTCCTATGAAACTTCTTTAATTACTGGCACAATCAACATTTCCGAAGTTTGGGATGAAGTGGCTAGTAAATTGCAGGAAAAAGGTTGGGAATTCACACCGCTGCATTGTAAGAAGAAGTTTGTCAGCCTCAAACAGATTTATGAGAAGATAAAGGAGCAGGAGATACAGAGTGGGAAGTCTGTAAAGAAATGGATGTATTTGGACTTGATTCAACCAATCATGACTAAGTATAGGTCTTATACTACAGTAAGTTTCAATTTTCTATCACTACTACTATACTCCATTTGTTCTTACATGATTCAAATGACAGATGATGATTATGTAACTTTGTAAGGCGGTAGCTATATATATTTTTTCAACAAGGATATAATGCCTGAAAAAATGAAATCACGTTAAAACTGCTGATTGTTCGAATATTTTAACTCAAATTCGCTAATAAATTCTTAAGTTACTGCGGCGGCACTGTGTTATATTAACTTACTTTCTTTAATGAACGCCTTTACAATGTTGTTTCAATAGGCCGCAATTGCTAGAGGAAAAGGTTATCGGTAAAAATAAAAGCGGTAAAATAAACGAACTTATTATTAATTTGCAAGATTGGTTGTCAGAGTCTGAAAGTGACACTCCAAATGTGGAATATATTATAAAATTATATTATATTATAAAATTCAAATAAGACTTAGTTAGATAGCGTAATGTTTAAACCAACAAATAATGCTATTGCCTCTTTTAGCACTAGGTAGGTACATGCAAAAGTATCGATAGTTTGCGTAGCAGTAGGAGGGACTCTAGTTACGTCAGTTTGGCATCTGTCATTTGAATCATGTTAGAAAAAACAGAATATAGCACCATTTATTGAATTTCTGTTTAGTAGCATTTTTGTTGTATACCACTTATTTTTAAGAAGTGTACTTATTCAAAATAACCAAGTGTTATCAATTAAAATTGTTTATTTTAAAGGATGCATGGGATTCAGCAAAATACAAAGATGTTAAAAGTGAAGTATCTAGTGTTGATGATGAAGATAAACAGAAATTTAACCGTAAGTTACAAAATAATAAAAATATATGAAAACACGTGTGACTTGACTTGGCTGTAAACACTTTTTTCTCTTTTTAGAGTCAGTCCAGGGGACCTACAAATGGGTAAACTCAGCCATACTCCTTCTGATAGACCAGTACCGCAAATACCAAAGCGCTCTAGAATCTGGTTCCATATCGCAAAAAGTCTTATTCCGCCTTGTGGAGAAAGCCATGCAAAAGGAAGGTTACAATGTCACTGCTAGCCAATGTTTGATCAAGTATAATTCGTTGAAGAAGACTTATAGAAGCATAAAAGAGTACAATCAAGTTAACAGGTTGATCCCAAGGAGTTGGAGGTATTACGATTTGATAGAAATGATTGTACAAGGGACACCTGAAGTTTCAGACCGCGGCTGTGATCCACTGGAGGAAGTTTCGGAAACTTTGGCCGAAATTAGTAAGTTTCGTAAAGTATATAAAACTGAAACTTATAAAATAATTGTTCTTCTTTAAAGTCGTAGAAAATGTCCATGTGTCATTTAATTTTGGTTTCTTTTTTTATAATTTTTTTATTTACAGAGTCAGAAGAAACCGTACCACCGAACATTTTCAAGTGGAGTAGAAGGGCTATAGAGATTTTAGCTGCCGAGTACAGGGAGCATCGACCGCCGTTACAAGATTGCAAGGTGTCTCGGAACAAAGTTTGGCAGATTGTTGCACAAAAACTCCGTAAAGCAGGCTACAATGTGACCATAGGTCAGTGCAAAAGCAAGATATCTGGGATGCTAAAGCTTTATAAAAGAAAGAGAGCTGGCGCGCGTAGTCGCGCTTGGAGCGAAAGAGGCAACTGGTACTCGAAAATTATAGAATCTTTAGTTGAAAAGATTCCAAAGTCGAGCCAAAGAGAAGTGCCTAAAAGGGTGTATTCGGAGAACAGGGAACAACGACAACAATTAAATATAGAATCTGTAGTAGAAAAGACTCCCAAATCTGTCCAAAGAGAAGTGCCTAAAAGAGCGGATAATATGTTGGATCAACTAATTATTTGTGAAGAGAACAAAGAGCGGCGGCATCGTGAAAACAGGGAACAAAGACAACAATTAATCGATATTATGAGACACCTAGTCGATAAATTAGAGTGACATAAGCTTGGGAACAGTAGTATCAGGCTACCGCTGCTGCTGCTGCTGCTGCTGACGGTGTCAGTCATAAGAAGAAGAATATAGAATAATAAGAATTCAGTGTCAATTACTCATAAAATATACGTTTTCATACAAGAATTTGAACGCACATGCGCGTTGTGGTATCTAAAAAAGTTTCTTGGTAGCCAGCGGCGATAATAAGATTAGAAAACGTATATTTTAGTTACATGATAGTGGAAAGTTGACTGATTTTTATTGTAATAAAAAGATTTGTATATCCGACTGATGCCTTCTGTTAATTTTTATTTCGTTTTTTCTGGGAACCCATTGTTTACTAGATTAACTAAAAAATAAAATTGATGAAAATTTTATGATTAAAATTAAATGTACGAGTCGAGCACAACATGCACTTCCGGATCTTAATTTTTTTATATAATGTTACACATTTGACAGATAAAGAAAATATGTCACAAAATTCATGCAAAATTCAAAATACACAAATATGTTAGAGGCACACACAGGCTCATAAGCGTTCGGACAATGTAAATATTGAATGAAAATTAATGCAAAGGAATAGTATGGATTTTATTCTAATAAACATGATTCTATTTCATTCTGAATGATCTCAGCCATAGTGAAAATCTAACTTAAGAAATTCAAAGCCTACCCATTGGTGATGAACCGTGATGACGAAAATGATAGTGATGTATCACAATCATTTTCATCTTCACGAATTATTATGAGGAATAGCACTTATTTTAGTTTCTCTTATTTTATTTTGTTCTTCTCTTTGTAAGCATTTTCAATATTCATCATATATATGAGTGAATTCCTCGTATCCTTGGATCATCCCGGCCAGCACAGCCTCATTCTTATTCATATTAGTCTATTAGTCTAGTTATTGTGATCCCAGCTTTATCTTGCTATTTGACATTTGACGGACTGATTTTTGGGTTGCCACAATAAGGTTTGAATTACGTTGTTAGAATTTTACTTACGTTAAAATTTTGTCAGTTTTTAATGAACTGCAGGGCTACTAAGAAACTCGAAGTTCGTATCGTACCGTCCCTATTGCTCTCGTTTTAAATGGTATAAGTGTCAGAGGGACCGCACGGCACGAACTTCGAACTTCGAGTTTCATAGTAGCCCTGCTGACATTAGACGACAGACAAATACATTTTTTACGGTTGTGTAAGTTTTACGGTAGCAAGATGAACATTTACTTATTGACTCACAAGCTCGTTATAATATTGTTCAATAATAAAAATTAATTTACAAAAGCTTTACGTATTTTTTCCATTAATTTTGGAGAAGCTATTTTTTCAAATGGCAACTCCAAGCAGTTGATCAATCAGTCAGTATCGTATCAGTCGTCAAACAAAATCATTGAGATGTCGGGAGCTTTTTCATTTCTATTGTTTGTTTATCTACATTCGGTAAAGAAAACAGCTACATGATGAGAAAAACTCCCGTTTAGTTCTATCCAGTGACCATTTGCACACTTCTTGTGCAGAGTTCAAAGTGAAACCTGACATTTTATAAACGAAAGTATTTGTGAAAATGTGATTGTTCCTCATATTTGGCTTAGTGCCATGCGATTAATGGGTGTTTTAACAGAAATAGGTATAATGAGGTACTCGGTGCTTGTGGTATTGTTGGTTTGGGTGCGCGGCGCGGTGGGGAGCTGCCCGTCCTTGTGTTCCTGTAAGGGGAACAAGTCTGATGGTCCTGAAGTGACGCCAGGGGAGCCCCTGAGGCTGCGCTGTGGCGGCAGCCCCACGCAGATCACGGAGCTCAAGGAGATAGATCTGAGCAAAATCTGGAGTGCTGTTGTTAGTTTGTAAGTCATGTTTTTGTTTCTAAATTTCCACAGACTGGTGAACTACTAAAGTAGGCTAAAGATTTTAAATCATATTTAATTTTCGATTTTAGATTGTTTCTTATTGTGTACTTGTAAGATTTTTTCAATTATATTAGAATTTTGTACTTTGTTTAAAAAAGTAGCACTATTCTTTTCTGTGGTAAAAAAAACCTTACTGTTTTCATAATTATGAACACTGCCGGAATTTTATCATGTCTTACATTTAAATAGAAGCTCTTTGTGTTGAGAAATGTATATCACTGTACTTGCATTTTTAGTTACTTAACATGCTTGTCTAGTTTATTATTGTGACTTTCCACTGAAAGTGCACTTGTCACAACTTTGTAGAGTGCATTCCATGAGTTAATAACATGATAGGGTAAAAAAAAAATTAGAACTGTTGGCACTTGGTTGCCTGTTTTACATGTTGATGGACTGTACACCTATAGGCGCCCAAATACAAGGCTTAACAATGCTTAATAGAAAACAACGGATCAACTCAGAATCATTTGTAGCTCTCAACCTTGATGCTGGCAAAATTGTCCCATTGGATAGACGCCATTTATAAAAAAAAATGCTTAATTGAAACTAGGATTATTCACAGTAGTTACTTTGGCAGTACAAAAAAGGAGAATTATTGGTATGAAAAGGAAGCAACTACTATGAGTAATCTGTCTCGTTCATGTTTATGGAAAGGATTTTTAAAAATTACTAGTTTTTTTCAACAATTTGTTGTAATTATAAGGAAGCTAGCTTTTACTCATGGTTTTTACTTGTGTGATTAATTATACATCAAGTTTTGCATTTATGGTATTAATAGGATGTAACTAATTAGTTAAATTACTTTTTTTCAGAAACATGTCCGGCAACGCAATTAGTACTTTGTCAAGGGATTTACATCTACCTAATCTACAAAAACTGTGAGTTTTTTCATTATTTCTTGTTTTCATGCCACCCTTGTTAAACTATGTCTGTCACAACTTTTTAGTGTAGCTTGTTGCCATGGTAATGTGTTCCCTTCAGTAGTGATTCTTAAAAGTATGATTACCACAATTTTTTTATTTCCTTTTTATTCTACGATGCTGTGGTTTACAATATGTAATTGTAGCAAAATAATATAAATAAATAAATGAAATACACCACTTAAAATGAGAATGTGACAGTTTTAAGTCAATTCCTTCATGGTTCATCTCTTAAGCATGCTAATAGTAAACAAACAGTTGATTGACCTTTGTATAATTTCCATATATTCTCTTACAGTGATCTAAGCAGAAACCAAATAAACCTGATAGAATCTGACGCATTCTACAACATCACCAGTCTGCAGCGGCTGGATCTCTCCTACAACCAGATCAGCTTGGTGTACAAGGAGATGTTTAAGGGTCTGGTGAACCTGGAGAGGCTCGTGCTAGCGCATAACCTCATCTCTGTGCTCGCGGTCGGCACGTTTGATCATCTTGTAGCGCTGAAGCAATTGTAAGTACCGGTTATGTGTAAGGCGGCGTTTCTACCAGAGATGTGCGAGAAATGTGTTTTTCATGAACCAATAGAAACCTCCTTGCAACACATCCTCGCACATCTCTGGTGGAAACGGAGCCTTAATGGTGATTTAATAATAATAATATCTTGGGACAAATTACACCAATTTAAATTTAATCTGTATTTAAGCTCATAAGACAAGTATAGTAAGTAACCTAGCTACGAACTGTAAACAATGATGCTCGCAACTTTAAGATAGCTACGTCTATGCAACAAGATTGTGTAAAACTACGCTGACGCGTTTCGAACACAGTCAGGATTCATCATAGTGCTTGAAATTTTTGGATTTTATTCCTATCCCGTGGGAATATAGGGATAAAAAGTAGCCTATGTGTTATTTCAGAAGACCAATTATCGCCACACCAAATTTAATTTAAATCCGTTCAGGCGTTTTAGCGTGAAGCAGTAACAAACATGAACGCAAATACTCAAAAACTTTTATAATATAACATTAGTAAAATTACTTATAAGATAATAGATAATTGCTATAAACTATTTAATTAGTTTTGCACCTCATAAGTTTATCGACTGTTACATATTTGGACTATATTTATTACAGAGACATAACCGAAAACCAGCTGATATGCGACTGCGACCTTCTCTGGGTCAGGGAATGGCTTCGGAACACCAGCATCAGACTCGTGGGCAGTCCCAAGTGCAAGTTCCCTGAGAACCTGGCCACAAAAAACATACGCAAACTGAACATATACCTCGACATCTCCGCCTGTGGCAGCGTGCTGCCTCTTAACACTCTTATTGTTCGACCAAGCCACGACCAAGTAGTATTCGAAGGGGACACGCTAACTCTCTCCTGCAACGCCCCCTTTGCTTCACTCTTAGCCAAATATGAGCTCAAATGGGTGCATCCGATGTTAGAAATCTGTGACGTTAACATTACAAGCACAGACATGCTCGAGGATGGCCTAGCAGAAACCACGGTCTTCTTCCCTAATATAACGAATCATCACATGGGCAACTGGACGTGTATGTACACAGACACAAGTCATATAAAGCATAATCATACTGTGAAAGTTTTGGTGTTGTCGAACCGGACACAGTATTGCATGACGAATTATACTATAGATAATAAAGGCTTATACTCATGGCCGCAGTTGTTGTTGAATCATACAGCTGTAGTACCCTGTAGGACTGGTGAAGGGTTTGCCACGAGGTACTGCCATGGAAACGCTACCTGGGGGCAAGTGAATACTACAGAGTGTTTGTACATCAGCAATGTTACTAAGTTGCTGCAGCAGTTTGCGCTCCTTAATGTTAGTCTGGTTCAGTATTCGGCGCTGAATGCCACGGACAGACTGGCCATGCTGATAAGAGAGAAGACTTATCCGTTAGCTGAGATAGAGGATCCCGATGATGTATTGTTCATTGCGAAAGCTATTAAGAACTACATGCAGTATATACCGGAGGAAAAGGAGTTGGGTAAGTTTAATTCAATTGCTTGTAAAAGGAAAATAAAAATTTGTTCATAATCTTTGTTTCTGATGAAAATATTTTGTTATGTTTGAATATTTAGGTACTTGCACTAAAAATCCGATTATGATTTGTTACGATATCTATTTTTTTTGTATAAATGAAAATGAATCGCCAAAATGTATGTACACGCATAACTTCCGAACAACGCCACCAAAGTTTGTGTTAAACAAAAAAAAAAAAACGAACAGGGACAAAGTCTCAGGCACCAGCTAGTGTGATATAAATCTTAAAGTAGATTTGGTTCAATCATCATTTTAAAACCAAAACTAGAACATTACGAAAAAAGCAGACCAATCGATTTTATACATTTGAAGGCACTGACATCACCGACGCGCCTACAAAAAATTGTAAAATAATGTATTGCCTACACCGGTACGTTTCAGGATAGACGCTTCACAGACAAAGCATGGTATGTACGAGCCTTAGTCTCATAAACATTTTTTTTTCAGGGTCATCCCTCTTGGACGTTATAAGTTCAGCGATGAACATCACCCCGTCGGTGATGGCTCGCGCGGAGTCCAAGTACGGGGCCTGCACTCAAATGGTGCGCGCCGCCGAAGAGATCTCTCACATCAACAATAATAAGCAAAAGGTAAGATTTTGGGAAAATGATCTAAGAAATCAACTAGTGTTCATCTTCAGAGAGAGATTTTTGTTTATGGACCTCCGCAAAGTAACGCCTGATTTAATAAACTTTTTCTACAATATGCTTGGAAATGTCCGCCAAACTGTCGCAAACAAAGTACACGAAGTTCTTCCTTTCCTTATAGACTGCCACAAATTAAAAAAAAAACACTTTTCGGCCGGCGGCCGAGAAATTGTAAGAAATTGTATTACCATGCAGGTTTTTTACTTTTTAAATTCACGTTTTGACTATGGTAAGTTAATCTTAACAGCCTGACGATCAAATTCCTTCTACCTTTTTAAAAAAAATCCTAGTCTACGGTTCAATTTAGGAAGAAACAGCGTCTTTAAAATTGTCTCGAACAGTGCCATTGTTTTTTTTTTTAATTTTGAGTTCAAGCACAATTTAAGATACCGAATAAATGGTAACAGAAGAAAATGGATGAAGTAACTAAAAAGCGCTCAGTAGCGCTTTAAACTGTAATTTAGTTAGGTATACTAAGCTTCATCGCATTTAACTTTTGTTTTATTAAATTATTATTTCTACTGAAATGGAATTACGAGTCGTGTCGTAAAAAAGAAAAAAACAAGTATCGCGGGAAAGTATAAGGGCAACTTTTTAAAACCGTGCCTGAGCATTTAATTTAATATTTTAACGATTTTGCTTTATTTCCTCGCATTAAATATTGGAGAAAAGTACTATACATGCCTCAGCGGAAATGGCGATTCGTGGATTCGTATTTATTGACGGACTCAGCTACGCTTCGTCCGTCAAACTACTCATCCACGAATTGCTGTTTCTCGGCCTCGGCAGTAATGTACTATTCCGTTGTTCAGGCGAACCTGGCGGTGGAGAGTTTCCCGGTGCGCGAGGGCTTCGGGGGCGTGACGTGCGTGTGGTACAGCGCGGCCGCGCGTCGTCTACACTGCACCACCACCAACCGCACCGTGGCGCCGCTGCTGACCCTCGCCGCAGCCCCCATACACGCCAGCGTGCAGGTAACTAGGGACGCGACGTGCGTGTGGTACAGCTACTACATACACTACACTGACGCGTTTCTAACTCGATCAGAGTTCATCCTCAGCAATAGAACCGTTCACGATGATATCAGATGTTAGTCAAACGAACAACAAAAGTAAAGTAAGTTAGGCAAAAAGATCCAACTCTCAACAACTCAACTTTTTATTTTGGAACTAGTTCAATAGCAACAAAAGCGAAACTAAAAAATGTCATGAGAGTGCTTTCCTTCCTTATTCTTTTTGTTAATATACGTCCAATTTGTCATAGAAAATACACACATCTAACATCTGGTATCATAGTGAATGGTTGTGTTGCTCTGAGGATGAACTGATTGAGTTCAAAACGCGTAATTGTAATGGAATATTTTGAAGACAACCTTTGCATATTTTACCTTCGCTGTAATATACGGAACCTTCTAAAAACTTAACTTGATTCCAGATCCCCCAATCCCTCCTCTACAACACCCTGGAGTCCGGCAGCCTCCTTCAGTCCAAGCCACACGACTTGGTGGTCGCGGTGTATTCGGACGCGTCGCTCTTTCCCCTGCTGCCCGCGCGGCCCGAGGGTCCCTCCCGCGGCCACCGCTCCAAGGACTATTACGGGCGGAGTACGAAGCGTGAGGACATGAATATGGAGATCACATCGCCTGTCATCGGGTTTCAGTTGAGTGAGTATCTGTAGAACGGTATCGAACTTAAGAGAATTTAATTTTCATAATATTGTCATATATTGTCAAATATGATTTTACGGCTTTCCAGCTTTACTTATCCTACTAATTCTATAAATGCGAAAGTTTGTGTGTATGTTTGGTACTCTACACGCTAAAGCGGCTGGACGGATATTGATGACGGATTTGAACTTTGCTGCATCTTTGTTAACGACCCAGGTTTGACTCCCAGCTCCCAGCATACCTTTTTTTTCTGTGTTTTGTTTATTTCGCTTACTCGTACAGTCCTGTGATTTAAATTATATTACGTCTATTCTATAGGACCGAAAGCAATATTCTAAATTCGAACCGTCCGAATTTCGACACAATCTACTGGCGTGATGATCAAATTGCTGTCGAAGTTTTGGTTAGAGTGTAGGTACATCTACATCGTCACATTCGTCACAGCCTGTATCATAGTTTTCTTCCATGACACGCCAGCGAGCTAGATCTTCTGCTCTCCTCATATCCTGTCACTCAGTCTCCGCTCATAAACCAGTCTACCGATTTGATTTTGCTATAAACTTTTTACTTTGGTCCTCTGACACCACCTTTCTGGATACCTCCTATTTGTGGTACCCGAGGAGTAAAAAAGTTTAAATTCTTTAATCATAATCTTTGATTGTTGTTTAGGAAACGGCAGCCTTTCCGGTGAGCTGTTGGAGCCGGTGATAGCGACGGTGCGGGCGGCGGGCGGCGTCGGCGGCCGCTGCGCCGTCTGGGACACAGCAACGCGTCGTTGGCACCACAACAACACTGGTCAGTCCCATACAACAGCGACCACATCACTAATAATAGAAATTGAAACGTCAGACGAGCGATAACGCGACCATAGATACGGCTGAAAAGCCACAGCCTCTCGCGACTTTCCAGCAAATGGCTGAGAATCTGTGGGAGATAAGGTACCCCTCCAACCCTCTCCGCCTCATAATAAGCTCTAAGTTTGGGGATGTGCAACCGGGTTTTTCTAGCTGGTGAGAGTGCCACAGGGCCCTCCCTTCTCAGTAAAAAATAAGCGTCGAATATCTTCTGATACTACTGGCTAAATACATTTTTTTTAGCCAGGAATTTACCCAATTTTCTACGACGTTAACAAAACCTGTCTCTCTTCCAGACTGCAAGATATCCCACGTAGTGAACGACATGATAATAATAAGCTGCACGAAGCTAGCTTACGTCGGTATACTGCAGAACGTCGAAACAGGCATCTACGGCGCCCGCACCGACGGCGCCCGCTTCAAAGTCTCACACCCGGCCGTCTACGTGGGAAGCCTCATACTCATCGGATGCGTGAGTTGCGCCACTCTCACATACATCATGTGCTACCCGGCCATACAAATGGCAAAGAAAACCAAACATGCTCTCATAAACACCTGGATAGCTATAGGATTACTATGCTTCTTGTACACTCTAGGCATCTACCAAACGGAAGAAGTCAGACTCTGTCAAACGCTAGGCCTCCTCATACACTATCTATCCCTTTCCTGCTTACTGTGGATGTGTGTGTCGGCTAGTAATATGTATAAATGGGTGACAAAGACGCACAATCCTGTCAGGACTCCTGAAGACGATATACCGCCCGATGTTCCAGTACAGAAACCTATATTGGGTTTGTATTTAGTTGGGTGGGGTATAGCTTTGATCATATGTGGCATTTCTGGGGCGGTTAACTTGAAGGATTATGCTGGTTATGCCCAGTGTTTCTTGAGTACTGCCGCAGCGTTAAGTGCTTTGTTCGTGCCCGGCGCGATACTGCTTATATTCTTGTTGGTACTGTTCCTACTCATTAGGTGCACTATAAGAAACATGAACGTTCAGCTGTCTGAGGGGACGCAAGCCACCGAGAACGTTGATCTAGAAATGTGGGAGCCGAATCATACCAACGAAAACGCAGAAAGAAGGAGCATTAAGTCTGGTGTAGACTCTGAAGTAGACGACGTTGAACATACGCCTATAATTCAACTCCGAGCGCAAGTAATAGTGCTCTGTCTATACATGTCTGTGTGGACGTGTGGAGCTATAGCTGTATACAGACCGTTACCAGCCTATTTGCCGTATCAGGAAGATATATGCAGTATTGTTTACGCGGTATGCGCAACGATCTTAGGCACTTTTATACTGTTCTTTTATGGTATAGCGAGGAGTGACGTCAGAGCCCAGTGGTCTATGATGCACTGCTATTTGCAGAAGAGTAAGCAGTGCTGTAGGAACAGAAGCGTCTTTGATTCTAACCAACAGAATTTACCACCCAACCCTGTTGCCGCAGCGACTTTGAACATCCCCAATGATAACAGATCTAGATCTGGAAGTAGGAGCTCCAACAGAACCAATTCAAAAACGAACAACAGTGGCACTTACAAAGGTGGAGCGGAGCTAAACGGACAAACGTTGCAAAAGGATCTACTTAAAAACACGAACGGAAAATCGCCAAATATCAATCTAGTGGTGCTACACAGGCAGCAGTACAGATCAAACAATTCCATGATGACATACCCAGATAATTCAACTATAGGCCCAGAGGTGTTTTACAATCCTAATCAGATGAATGTTGCTAAGAAGTTCTTTAAAAAACAAAGGCAACACATGAAGAGGAATTGCCTCGAGCTGCCCACAAGGCGAGATTTTGACAACGATTCTCATATATCTCTACCGTTGCCCACTAAAGAAGCATACAATGGCGTTGCTAATATCATAAATTCTGGCTCCAAAGTAAACAACACAAATATTCACGTAGAGAGATCAAATAACGGTATAAAGGAGACGCGACATGCTCTGAATCCTAACTTATTAGACGATGAGTCGAAAGACTATAAAAGCTATTCGACGGATCGTAAGTCTTGGAACAAAAACGACGATCCCAAATCAAGCCGACAGCAAGTCATGAATATTTACACCAACGTACCGGAAACACAAGTGCCGCAGCACCAAGTAGTCAAAGCCAATGCTCCTAAAAACTTCAATGTCCAACGGAGCAGCGTTTCCGAAGAATGCTTGCAAAGCCAAGCCAGCGATCAGCCGGAAATGCGCACCATATCACAACAATGCAGCTTAGAATACAGCTCCGCCTCCGAAATAGCTCTGCCGCACACTTGCTCCGACCAAACATTAAATACCCACTCAGAATTAACATCCCTACAAGAAACCCACAGCGCTTTATGCTCGACAAACGAAATAACAGACACAGAGAGCTTCGGGCAGTACATAGATTACCTCCAACCAAACAAAAACCAGGACGCAAAAGAGCCCGTTGACAAATCGCTGCAAGACATCTCAGAAGAATGCACGATGAACAGTGATGATATCAACCGCTCTAGCACGCCTCAAATCCTAGATGAGGCTGGTCTAAGCGAGATAGACAACTTGCTACAAAACCCTGATAATGTAGAAGCTTTGAAAGAAAAACTGGACGATGATAAAGAAGAATTCTTCGCTGCTAAAACGACGTATGATTTCGAGACTTGCAGTACGAACGCGAGCGAACAAGGATTTGAGAACGAAAGCGATATCTATTGTCCTAACTATCAAATGTCCGAGGTTAGCATAAGAAGCCATGGCTTGTACGCTCCTTCGCCATCCTCCATGTGCCCAAACGAAATCAGTTTTAGCAACGAGGACGTTTCCAACATAGAGAGCCAGTACGTGAATTATGACCCTGCATGGCGCAAAACGATAAAAAGCAATCCTAAATTAGGTAAGTACGTACCGACTCCCGCCGTGAGTTGTCCTGAGGTTAACCGAGAGAGTCCTGTGTCATTTTCTAGTGATATAGATGAATTGTACACTCAAATTACTAGTAGGGATAAAGATAGGACGCCGAGGAAGGACCAGGGGTTGGATGTGACGGTGAATAGCGATATCACTCTCAAACCTACGGATAGCGACAGTTGTGTGAGCGAGGCGGTGTCAGATGTAGAAATAAAGGGCGAAACGACTGTGTAGGATATATAAACGCCAGTATTAAAGGTAGCAGCTTGTACAAGTGAAATGTATTAAGATTTTATATGTGCTTTGACAGAGTCTCCTATGGGTATTATAGTTTACAAATAAAGTTGGCGCGTCGTGTATAAAGACAGACAGGTCTATTTGACATGTTTACATTAAGACGAAGCATTCGATTTTGTGCCAATTTTTCTTTCAATATTGAGCAAGCTAGTATGCGAATGAAATTGTTAACGTATTTTTTTTATGGTGTGTAAAATGCACCTTATTTCCTTTATGCACCTTCTCGTTTAGGAAAACAGGGTATTTAGAGATCTCTCATATATGGGCATATCCCCTAACGACCACACGAGTTCCTTTATTTGCGATATCAGGCGTTACGGGAACATGAAGAAACACCGCGACGTCCACTGGCCACCCGGGGCTCCTCTCAGACACCGTTAAGGCTTCGTCCTCCCTGCCTTCCCCTGTTGGTGTCGGATTTTTTAGACATTTACACCTCGTAGCCCTCGCAACGGCCCACGTTTCTGCCGCCTATGGGCCAGGGTTACGTCCCTCACGTCATATTTCATCATCTGCTAATGAGGGTTTCTTGACAGGCGAAATATCGCTAGATGGCGTTAGTATCGTGAGGTCTGTTTGACATTACAGTCTTGCTTGCGATTGGCTCATGTAGTTATTTTAACCAACCACAACAACAAATGTCAAAGTTGCCAAAAATAGATCTTACAATACTAGCGTCAACTAGGCTGGCGCTGGAACAGATAAAAATATTCTATTTTGCAAATGATAAAAAAAAATACCAAGAAATTTCCAAGGATGATAGTGATAGTAGTGTCATCTAGCGACAATTCGGTAAATGAATTTTTAATCAGACATTTAGTTTACTTTTTCGGATTCATTTTATTATTATTGGCATAGAAATGCCATATTCCGCATACAAATAGGTATATACGGATGCCTCGCCTTAATGTATATCAGGTTCTCATTTGTCAGTTGAGATGTACATATCGTCACTCACATTGAAAATTCTCGTATCTCAATCTATGTGTCAACAGAATTGTCCCGTGAAATAATTCATTATGTTCACTCAGAAAAATTATCGATTTAGAGGTACAAGCTTTTTTAAATGTAGTGACGATTTCTCTCTTTAACTTTTTGTGGTTTACCTGTAAATGTTTTTAATATTGTTAACATGATTTGAAGAAAATACGTAGGTACTTAAACAGTATGCCTTAAAATTATGCCACAATACTTCAGCATGGTAGTTGGTTTAGTTTAAGTGAACATCCCTGTAAACGTTTTTTGATGTGTTTGCCAAATGTTCAAAGTGTACCGCGTGAAAGGTGTGGCTACATTTTTAATAAATCTGATGAAAACTTTTACCCCCACCCAACAAGCCCCCAACTATATGCTGAATTATTGTGGATTTAACTTTAAATTAATGTATTAATAATTCTTAGTTTTTGGGTTCTAACATATAACAAAAAGAGCAACAGCGGTGTGACAAGCCACAAGAACAATATTGATTATTAATTTTCTAGAAAAACATTATTAACAAATGGAAAGGGGATATAGAGCTAACGTATTATAGTGCCATTAATATAAGTTTGTATAATGTTAGTATAAGCTGTACATTCGTTTATATGTAAATTAATTTATTACTAAGTTTATTTCTGGGTCTGAAAGATATATCTGAACGTGCGTGCAAACGGAGGCAATCGCCGAAATGCCGTCACATTTTACCTTATTATAACGTGAAATGAGTGAAAGGGACAAGTACTGTTTTGCAATATCTAGGTATTTTCATCATAGCAATTTTACTAGTGTTTCTTTCACTCGATGTGATGGTTTCTTCAAAATTGTATGTACTAATGTTGTGCCAAAACTACATATTGGAATGTTAAAACGTGATTCTTCCATATCTTTTGCTTCTGGCTTGATTATAAATAAATGTGATACAATAATTATTACGCAATATGATATGCAGGTGGTAGGACCTTGTGCAAGATCCGCCCGGATTGCTACCACCATCTTGCTCGCTAATCCTGCCGTGAAGCAGCAGTGCTTGCACTGTTGTGTTTCGGCGTGGAGAGTAAGACAGCCGGTGAAACTGGCACTTGAGGTATTCCATCTTAGGCCTCTAGGTTGGCAACGCATCTGCAATACCCTGGTGTTGCAGTTGTCTATGGGCGGTGGTGATCTCTTACCATCAGGAGACCCACGTGCTCGTTTGCCATCCAGTCGAATAAAAAAAAATGCATTTGAGTCTTCCCAGCGTATCTTTTATTAGGCCTGTGCCCAGCAGTGGAACGAATATAGGCCGGAAATTAGATGCCTCTGCATACTTTGCCCTGCCCACGATATCTTCCTGCCGCCCAGTGTCCTATAAATAGGACTTAGTGTAATTTGACATCCAACTTTCATACATAAGTGACATAAAGTTACACGTGTTCATAAAACAAAAATTTACTTGGGCCGCAGGAGGCTATATTTATTTATAATCAAGCCATAAAAATATTCCGTTGTAAAACTAACCTAGCATATGAATTTGACTGATCTTAAATTATCCCGCCTTACCTACTCCCTTCTAGTCTTCAAAGGGCTTTTACAACATAAACAGTGTTATATGGATTTAGTGGAAGTGTTATGCTGCTAAAAAGTGTGCCTCAATCGATGTTGTAATAATAAGGCCTAAATTTAGTTGGCGTTGTAATGTATCGAATGGGCGATAGACGGAAGCCATATTTGTTTGTGTATTTTTTTTTATGGTTAGCCAGGTTGACAGTTGTTTATAATGGAATATAGATATATAGGTAGCTACGAACAGTGTCGAGGCAACTGAACCACGTACCAAGGTGGAAGTTAATTTTACGATGATTTATTTGGGAAATGTGCTGAATTTAGGACATTTGTAGCGAAAAGGTGCATCCTGGCATGCGATTCAGTTTCTTCGACTATAGACATATACGTACATAGATATTCCACTACACAAAAAACTAGACACGCACATTATTTGCGACACTTATAATATGAACTGACCAAAAATTTTGTTAGAAAATCTGTCAATGCTATAACCTTTTCTATATCATTGTTACTTGGCCATAATATTTGCATTTATTTACGAGGTGTTATTATGTATAATGCCAATCTGTATAATGTATAATAAGGCCATATACACTACTGAGAATAAATAGGGACCCTTGGGTTTCATCGGCAATACCCAAAATAAAAACATTGCGGTTTTATTCTAATACAGAGTATTGCATTGTATTGAAATCGTAATATAAAACCCGGATTTGGATAAGAATTCCTTTAAACTTAAATACATTGTACCTTTAGAATGAAACTAGAAATATATAGATTACAAAAACGAACTTTTTAAATAGGATGACAATATTCCGAAATGAGTCAGTTTTGTTCTAAAGATGCGACATATTTATTTTACTGATAAAACTCAGGTGGCCGCTAGTTTCATTCTAGTAATATATTATTGATATTAAATAAATTCCAGCGTAAATTTTATTATTTTATGCAGTGAAAGATGTATTTAAAAAAAGTTGAAATTAATTGTAAATTGGTGAAGTCTATCCCGTTTCTTGCATTAGGCGTTGTTTACACGGTGCGAGAAATACCATTCGCACCGTGTAAACAAGTCTTTAGTAGATTTAAATGCGTAGCTATTTTGTTGGCATTCGAGCTATTGTGATACAAGAGTCTTCTTTGGCGCAGTTTCATGCGCATCCTGTAGCTGACGAAAGGGGATTTCACGCTGCGGTTTATATTTCTGTAATATATATATACAGTGGCGGACTAAGCCCGTCAGAGGCCCGGGGCGGCAAAGCTGAATGAGGCACCCCAGCTTTAAAAAATGTAGTTTAAAAAAAATTAGGTACTAAGCACATTTTTAAAGTCTTGTTTAGGACTTGATCAGGGGAACGAAAAGGCATTTGGGGGCCCTTAAGACCGGAGGCCGCTCCTTCCGCCCCTCTGTTAGTCCGCCACTGTATAAATATTCAAGCCTGTTTTAGCTTCTACACATTTTGTAAGATGTGGAAATGTGTGTGATCTCGGTATATAAATGAGTCTTGAATTATATATGATGGAAAAATATGAACTGTAGTGTGGACTCTCCTTAATAAATTTCAAGAACTATTGACATTTTGTGAATATATTATATTGATAGTGAAAATTTATAAATGGTTAGCTTTTGTGGGCATATTGCGAATAAAAATGCATTTGCACGTATTTCTTTGGTTTTATTTTATTAAAAAATTGATAGAAAATATATTATTCGATTTCATTATCTTTGGTGGCAGATGATGACTTGCATTTAGTTTAGGCACTCCAGGCGGTCCTTGAATGTGGTGGCATCATTCGGGAAGACGTTGGTGAACCATAAGCCATAGGATTGAGGTTAAAGTAACTTCTCTAATGTGACTGCTATTTTTGCTTGATTGATAGTAAATTAGTACGTCTTTCGATCAAATTTATATTAAGTTGACGCCTCTGTGTACTATACAGTCAAGGGCAAAGATATCGACACGGCCAAAGTTGCAAAAATATGTATACACGGCCTTAATGTTAAGTGCATGAAGTCGTGTATACATATTTTTGTAACTTTGGCCGTGTCGATATCTTTGCCCTTGACTGCACATAGTAAGACAGAGGATTCAACAAGTGTATAATAGTCTACTCCACATTAAACGGCCGACTGCACTGAGTAAATTTCTCTATAATATTTAGATACTTAACATTTATAATTAACCCTACATTGGTCGATAGTGACAATAGAAATAATAACTATTCTTTACATCAATTATAAAAAATGCTAGTAACAAAACAGAAATAATAATTGTTCACAACACGTTTGGTGTCCTAACATACATAATACAGATAATGTGATGTTTAGTAACAATTTCATTAACATAAAAAAATCAAAACCAGTAAACTATCTTTCAATAGCTTCTTTTTTGATATAATAATAACCAATATTCATTTATATCACGCAAAATTAACAAATATACCTACAAATAATTTCAACAAATAAAAGACACAAATGAATTTCCTTCGGGATGGTATTCTTCAAATTTTACTGGGACCAAACACCAAGAATACTCCCCCCTCCCCCCAAATAGTTTTCAAATCGGTTCATAAATGACGGAGTTCAGAGATGACAAACTTAAAAAGAATACAACCGAATTAAAAACTCCCTCCTTTATTGAACTTTTGTGAAGGCATGAAATAGGTAACTTTCGTTCCGTGCGTACCTGGATAACACGATTGTACCTCGGTTATTAGACTTATTAGACTATAGTATAGATAGACCGGTGAACATAAAGCTAAGCCTGGGTTGGTAGTACCAACCGCGCCGTGAGCTCCCTGCCGCTTCTAACGGCTCCGAACACTCTCCCCATCAGTCCTGCTTTGGGAGATACTTCTTTTTCGTCTACAAGTTTCTCTTTTGCTGCGGAAAATAAAAGTACCTAGGTAAAGATTTTTTTAATATAAAAGAGTTTAGAAAACGAGCAAGGGGTTTATCAGAGGAGTTGTTAACCTGCTAAAGTATAGTGTAGGGCCTGTAGGTAGGGTAATGATATAGGTCAGTCGGGGTCGCGAGCAGGAATTGGAGGAGAGCTGAAGATCCAGCTCAGTGGCGTGCTATGGAAGAGATTAAAGACCAGCAGTAGACTGTCCAACTTACGACGCAGAATCCCGGGCAGCTGCGTGTCGGCGGGGTGAGGAGTCGCGAGAGCTGAAGATAGAGTTCAGAGGCGTGCCATGGGTCCAGCAGTAGACTGTCATCAGATGAACTCACGGTGTAGGAATTCTAAGGATCCCAGGTAGCTGCGGGTCGGAAGTCGTCACGAGCCGCAGATTGGAGGAGAGGTGAAGCTCCAGCTCCGTGGCATGCCATGGGAGAGGCTTATCTCCAGCAGTAGACTGTCCAACTCACTTTACGGAAAGTCGAGTAGGATACATGGAAGCTGTGGCTCACAACGTGAGATGCCGTGAGAGTTGAAAATCGGACTCTGTGGCGTGCTATGTAAGAACCCCAGGTCTAGCAGCAGACTGTCATCAAATGAACTCACGTTGCAGGAAGTCGAGCAGCATCTCCGGAAGCTGTCGATCAGCAGCATCAGGAGTCGTCAGAGCTGAAGATAGAACTCAGTGGCCTGTCTTAGGTCCAGCAGTAGACTGCCATCAGATGGACTCACGTTGCAAGAAGTCGAGCAGAATCCCCGGCAGCTGTGGATCGGCGGGGAGTCCTCACGAGCCGCATATAGAAAGAGGAGCTGAAGATTCAGCTTCAATGACCTACCATCGGCGGCATCAGGAATCGTGAGAGTTGAAGAAGTCACGTGCCATGGGAGTCTTATGCCCAGCAGTAGACTATCATCAGATGCACTCAAGTTACAGGAAGTCGAGTAGCATCCCCGGGAGTTGTTCGCAGCGAGAGGAGCCGTGAGACTGAAAATAGCTCTCCAGTTGGCCTATCATCAGAAGCACTCACGTTGCAGGAATTCTAGCAGGATACCCGGCAGCTGGGGGTCGGCGGCGTGGGGCGCGGCCACGAGCCGCAGCGTGGCGGCGCCGCAGTAGCGTGCACTCGACACCAGCTGCGCGGCGCTGGACTCGCCGCCCACCAGCAGCGCCGGCGCCGGCAGCGGCGCGCCCGCGCGGATTGAATACCACGCCGCGCCTGCACCAATACGGATTCATTATCATCATTCATCATTATATTAGCCGCAGGATGTCCACTATTGATGGAAGACCAGCGCTGTATCCATCCCAGGAGTCCGCATTTATACTGAGGCGGGACCTTTTTGCTCACACATATATGTCTGTAGGGCCTGTGGCAAATTTTATCATGGAGCCCTGAGTTTCTTAAAGTTTATAATATTCAATAAATATAATATATCGACTAAAGAAATAAAATATCGACTCATAATTTTGATATTATCTCTTGCTTTAGCAGGGTTTTTTGTTGATTTTGTGGTGGCAGTATTGTACTTACACTGATTAAATAGTACATTGTGTCTTAAGGGCGGTAAACAAGGAATTACGAACGAGAGTAGACTGAGGGCTTTAATGAGTCGATGTTCGTAATTCTAGTACCGCTCGTGCGACATACATTGTTTTTCATCACATTTGCGAGTAAAATTTATATTTATAAAAGAAAAACTAATATTTTTTCAAAAATTGCCGATACCGCTGACTACGCTCTTGGCAGCGCCAGCCTCCGCGCCGCCCTCCCCCCCCCAGCCTGACCATGCGCCCGACGTGCTCCTGCACGCCAGCACGACCAGCACGCCATGCAGTATCACACTCATTGACCGACCTTGGGCTTCATGACATGAAAATTAGTACGCGCAATGACTCATTTACCGACCACGGGTTTCATGACAAGCACGTTAACGTCGAGGGTTTTATTTGGGGGGTTGCAACCAAGGTAGCCTGCATGTTACGACACTGTTTACGAGCAAGTGTGATGAAAAAAATGTTTTCATGCTTCTGACCAAATTATATTTTTTTACGATCAGAAAGGCCTCTAGTCTAGATGCGCGCGGCCCGTAGCATTTGCTACTCTTGCTACGTGGCTAATCCATCTCTCTTGGCTTGATCTCGTTCCCGCACTCACCTCTAACGTAATGGAGCGCGCCGTGCCAGTCCCGGGCTCTAGTGCTAGCCCAGCGGCCGTCCTCGCAGCCCTGGAACTCCCCGTCCGCCAGCCATCGCTCGGGGAAATACGGCCACTGAAAGATTAGATTAACAGATACTTATTATTTTCTCTGTTTAGGGTTCCGGAGCCAAAATGGCAAAAACGGAACCCTTATAGTTTCGCCATGTCTGTCTGTCTGTCTGTCCGTCCGTCCGTCCGTCCGTCCGCGGCTTTGCTCAGGGACTATCAATGCTAGAAAGCTGTAATTTTGCACGGATATATAAGTAAACTATGCCGACAAAATGGTACAATTAAAAATTCAAAAATAATTTTTTTTAGGGTACCTCCCATAGACGTAGTGGGGGTGATTTTTTTTTCCCTCATCCAACCCTATAGTGTGGGGTATCGTTGGATAGGTCTTTTAAAACCATTAGGGGGTTGCTAAAACGATTTTTCGATTCAGTGATTTGTTTGCGAAATAGTCAACTTTCAAGTGCAAATTTTCATTAAAATCGAGCGTCCCCCCCTCTAAAATCTAAACCGGTGGGTGGAAAAATTGGAAAAAAATCAGGATGGTAGTAAGTATATCAAACTTTCAAGGAAAACTATAACGGCTAAGTTTGCTTGAAAATTATTAGTAGTTTATGAAGCCTAAGGTATTAAATATACCTAAACTTGGAAGATTCCGTATAAAATACGAAATCCTTAGAAAAATATTTATTTATTACTTTTTTTTTTTCGTTATGGCTACGGAACCCTATTTTGGGCGTGTCCGACTCGCTCTTGGCCGGTTTCTTTAATCAAACAGCTTAAACCACACGAAACGTGTGGTTTGCCGAAATAAAGTTTCAATTTATTATTAAAAAAATAAAAACGGCAAGTGAAAATAATCTATCTAAGTACAGGAGTGAACTTCGTTATAAGTCTACTATCGATCTATATAAATAAAAATGAATCGTTAAATGTGTTGCTAAGCGCAAAACTCGGGAATGGCTGGACCGATTTCAATAATTACTTTTTAGTTGCGTTCGTTATTGTCAGGAGAAGGTTTTTATGGAAGAAAATTTAGAAAAATTACAACGGGGGCGAAGCCGCGGGCAACAGCTAGTAAAAATATATGTAATATGGACCATCTAGAAAACTTAAGGTACCCAATTATGCCTTTGTACTACCGGCAGATTGCTGACTTCGGACCATTTCGTGATATGGGCATTTTTATTTTATTTATTTTTCCCATGTCACGAATAAACTTTTCTTTCATTCTTTCAAATGTTAAGCCGGATTTACCGACGAATCGGATGTTGCTTCGTGACGCGTAAGAGCGGTATCGGTTCACGGGTTAACGATGGATGTAGGCAGCTTTCAACCGAAGCAACTGGAGGTCTATGTCCAACAGTGGACGTCCTGCGGCTAATATTACGATGAAGGATGGTAGTAGAAGGATGAAGTATGGCGGCAACAGCGACGCCGACTTACCTGTATGAAGTGTAATGCGCTGTGGCAGAAGACAGCAGGCGGGTACTGCCAGTAGAGATTCGGGTGCGGCGCGCCAATCACGCAGAACTTGCTGATGAGAGACGTGTGACAGTGTGCCAGGTACCTGTAGACCAGAGGTTCCCAAACTTATTTCGTCTAATGCTCACTTTGACCGCCCCCCTCTCCAGCGCCTACAAGGGGGCGTTATCGCCCACTTTGGGAAAGACTGCTGTAGACAATACGCAGGAGAATAAATGGCCTGCTTATAAAGTAAATAAACCATTTATTTGAACGACTTGCCTCCTCCAGTAAGGTAGTGGATCCCTTACAGTTTCAAAGATGTTTATAAAGCCTTTTGGTATTTGCCATTGGTATGCAGAATGGGAAGTCAAAGTCAAAAATCTTTATTCAATGTAGGCTATAACAAGCACTTATGAATGTCAAAAAAAAACTACCGCCGGTTCGGAAAAACCTCTGTTGAGAAGAATCCGGCAGGAAACTCAACGATGTATATTTTTTTAAACAGATTTACAATATTATTAAATGATATCTATACATCACAAGTATTTAACACAACTTTATTTTTAACACAGTAGGTTCGCTATTTGAAGGGATCGCTAATGCGGATCGGAATTATTTCCAAATATCCCTGTTCATGCATGATATACTTACCCCCTTATTCATAAACGACAATCAAACCTATTTTAGTTAAAATGCCGCTAAAATTCGTTTGTCCTTATCTGTCACTTTGACATTTGTATTTGTTAGAAAGGGACAAAGCATTTGTTAGTTAACATAGGCTTGTTAAGTTTTATGAATAAGGGGGTTAATCATTAACTTTATAATACGCCTTAGATATTAATGTCTTCTTGACAATAGATCTGATCTGAGTAATGGGGAACACAGATTTTCTTTTAATAAATTTATCGTGATAATTTGTGATGCATGACTTTTAAACAAACTGTTGAATAAATCTCTTATTTCTCAAATCCATAGTTTTGTTGCATACCACACAGCCGTTGCGATTTCGAGATTTAATCCAGATTGCATGGGATTATCGGAATAGAACGTAGCTTAGGTATGTATTATTCTGATGTATGAGCTATATTGTTGTAAAGTTTCTTTAAAATCCATTCAGTAGTTTTTACGTGAAAGAGTAACAAACATTCAAACAAACTTTCACATTTATAATATTAGTGGGATTTATCTCGAATACATATTAAAATTCCCAACACCTATTCAATTAACGTTTATCAAATAAAAAAATAACCTAAAAGTAAATGTGAAATTTTTTCAATTTATAAATATCTTGAAGCGCCGGCCGGTCGATAATTTTGTTTGTCTCCATAAATTAAGATAACTTGATTTATTTCAAACGAATTATTTCCATATCTTATCTCCAGACATTGTGGGCTGTAAATTTGACTAACACGACGATGATCAGATCAGTTACACGGACTTCGAATATCGCGATAACAGAAGGATGTTAGTAAAGTAGAAGGGTATGTAACCAAATTGGATTAAAGATTTATTTATTTGCCAACATGACCAATGCCACGATCAGTGCCAATATGACACAAAAAAAGAACACGCAAAATATATTCTATATTCCTCTTCCATTTACGCTTTTGTCGGTGCCGGTGGAGTAACCAAGATTGGTTTTTGGAGTATTTTTTGTCCGGGTGAGCGGTTAGTTCCGAATTGTTCCGATGGAGTGTTGAAAGTTTCTCGATGAGGGCTAAAACATAGATGTCACTAGTGACTAAATAAGAAACAAACAAGCTGAGATATGTGGTGCCGTGGTGCATAGGAGAAATTTGTGTCTATATATACTCCTGTCCAGTGGTAGTGTAGGGGTATAGCACGCAGCACGAAATGCTGAGGACCTGAGTTCGATTCCCAGCGCTGGTCTCTTTTTCTGGTTTTTCTGTGCATCTATGTTTCACTTTGTATTTTCGAGGTGAAGTAACCGTCACTCCGCACGGTCTTTGGCCAGCTGTATACGACTCGAGACCCACTATCTCCTTCACCTGGTCAAAATAGGTCAATTTTGACCTTCCTCTGCCTCGTCTGCCTTCCGCTTTTCCGTCCAGCAGGTTTAGAAAGAAATTGTCGCGTCGTATCAAGTGTCCTATCATATGTCCCCTTCTGCAATTTATGGTCTCCAGTTCTTTTCTTGTTGACTAGCTATAAGACGTATTTTTTCTTCTTTTAAATGGCCATTATATTGAATCCATTATTCTTTTCAAGCTTTATGGATTAGTTTGATGGACTTCGGATATCGTGAGATAACAAAAGGATGTTTGTTTACTCATTCGTTTCAAGGTAAAACACCAATTTAGTTAAGTAGGTACGGTCAAGAACTTTAATTCATGAGCCATGGAATCATTTCACAGTAAATGTCATAATGACATCACATCAATTAACAAGGAGAATCGTAATGACTTTTCCTTTGAAAAGGTTCCATGGTGGCTCATGAATTTAAGTAGACATTCCTTGAGGAACACCGAGGGATTTTTCAAAATTCCCACGGGATAGAGAGCTTGGGTCCCATTGAAAAACAGCGTTGCGGCTTGCCGTTACATTATGCTGAGTGGGGCCCACTATATACTATTCGATGTTATTTTTTTATTCTTTCCATCTAATATATTTTTATGTGTATTGAATATGTGTAAATAAATGTTTCTCTCTCTCTCTCTCTCATATAAGTGGCTGACTTTTGGCCTAGGTAATATATTTTATTCTATCAAAAAGAAGTTTAATTAAATAAATCAACCTATTTTATATAGCCTAATCAATCCACTTTAAGCCGTCTCCTTATCGGGCACTGGCCGGACAGTGGCCACAATTTTAAGCATACTGCTGTCCACATAGTGCAGCTATCGATGGATTTTCCGCGTAACTGACCACTTTCTACCTATGTGGCTTTTGCCTTTAATACAATACAATTGTAAGTTGATATTTTATCGTCATATTAAAAACGTTATCGCTCGCAGTAATTTATTATTATTATGCAAACGCTTACCTAACCGTGCATTGACGTCTTTCAGTTATCTTGAACCTTTAAACCTAGCCTAAGGTTTATAGGTTAAATATAGATAAAGGTAAAAAGTCCATTTTATGTAATTAGTCAGCTTTACCTGCGACTTCGCCCACGTAAATTATTAGGTTGTTGAATTGAAATTTCGGGGTGGAAAACGTGTAAAGTTTCATGTCTAGAGTCTAGACTAGTCTGGCCCTAACCTACGAAGTGCAAAAATCGAACTTCGTATGTTGCCGTCCAGCTGATGCTTATGTCATTTAATACGCGAGTGAAAGAGGCGGTGCGATACGAACTTCTATTTGCGAGTTTCGTAGTAGCCCCTCTAATCCAGTGGGAATATCGAGATACAACGCAGCTCCTGTTATTCTGCTGTCTTAAAGTGAAAGAGTAACAAAAAAGAAACACAAAATCTTTCGTTTTTATGAAAACAATAATTCAATAACACAACTTCTTTCGTGTAAATAAATTTATCTGTTCAACGGTTCAACGGCCTGTTGATTTGTCACGGATTAAAATATTGCAATGGCAATGATTCAATGCGGTTCGCGAAATAGGAAATATTATAAAATATGACTGTGCGGAATGTGTTAATGCATTCGGAGTGATTCATGTCTATTCAGTAAAGCCAGTAGTCCTCGGAGCATGCGGACAGGCAGACAAATGTCGTATTATTAATCTTTTGCAGCCTGATGCATTATATTCAGGGTTCTCTACCTCAAAAAGGATGGATGAAATTTGTAATTTTAGCAGGAGCTTTTCGGAAAACATCGGGGTGATTTTCACGTTCCACGTTGGGTAAGATCTCGTAGAGAGCAACCCAAAGGTGGTATCTAATCTAGGAGTGTGCAGTGAAATGAATGAAGTACTTAGCACCTTCTCAATGCACCGTTTTCGGGCGATATATGCGAATATTTTACTGGTCAAATGAAGTTAATGTCTATAGTAGTGGCCTATCTCTTACTGTTTAAAAGGAATCAAGAATGATAATAATTTATAATGCGCGGTAAAACAGATTTATGACGTAATAACTATATGAACTTTATTAAAGTTCGTAACTAAATTGTTTTTGATTCATGTGTTTTGTTTGATTGGTATGGATGTTTTTTACACAACTTTAATGAAACCTCACCTCGTGGGTTTTAGGAAATTCCACGGGATTTTTTGCAAAATCCCGTAATTTAAATTCAACTGCTGGTTTACGCGTGCAATGCCGAGGGTAAAGGCTAGTTAGTGAATATAAGTTTAAGAAACATCAGTTTAGTCTGTTTTCGTTTTTTTATGCAATTCCGTTTTGAGGGAACTATTTGGTGAAAAAAACAATGTATCAGTTTTGCATGTTAATTTGTATGTTATTTATTAGCCAATGAAAATTTACAGCGTTACAGTTTATTTATACCAATGTACTGTAAATTTAAAGACATCAAAATAATCATAATATGTAGGTATGTAATAAAAATTCCACATAATGATTAATAAAAAAAAAAAGAGTTATTTAGGAATTTTATGTTACGAGTATGTGTTATGAGGCAGAAGTTGTAAATAAACTATTGATTGGTTAAATATATCTATTTTTTATCTTTGCTTAAGGTTTAACGTAGGTAATGGGACTAAGAAAAGTATCACAACATTAGCGTTAAAATACTGTTAATAACTTGCCAATATTCAGAATCGAAATTACAAGGACAAGTTACTCCTAGTATGAAGTTCAATGAAAGTAACCCAAATTTTTTCTTGTTCATTTAAATTTCTAACTCACCAAGCCAGCATTCCTCCAATTCCAAACCCGATGACAATAGCAGGGTCATCATCCGTAACCCCTAAAGCTGCCATCACCGTGGCCAGCTCCTCAACAGCTCTTGGTGGAGTCAGATCACTCCGGCTCCCCCCCTCGCTGGCACCCGTTCCCCTGAGATCAAGGGTGACAACATGATGACCAGAATCCGCCAACCGCTTCACTGCGTGACACCACGTTGGACCCCAAAGGTTCACAGTATCTGGTGCATCACCAAGAACTAACACTATTTTACCAGACTTTGGTCCAGTTTCTACATAGTGGTATTTAACACCCTGAAAGAAAATATGAGTTGTAGGGGCTATTTCACCACCCATTGATTAATTTTATTTGACAGATAAATGTGATGCCATCTCTGTCTATTCAAACAAAACATAGACGGCATCACATTTATCTGTCAAATAAATTTAATAAATGTAATATATTCATTTGTTGCCTTTAAAATTGTCTCGTTATTCTGGCTTATTATAATGTTCCCATACTATAGGCTTCTTAGAATTCAGGGGACTTCACAGACACTATTGGATTTCTTCGCTGGTCTGGGCAGTATTCCTCAAAATGTTTTCTACTTACAATGTTTACCTTCACCTTAAAGCTCATGGTAAATTTCAAGGGTCTATATCGACTGGTAGAGCATTGTTAGTCATAGCGCAGAATAAATAATGTCATAGTGTAATATTTGCCTCAAACTCTTTTTTCTCTGAAACCATTTATTTTTCAGAATTGTTATAAACAAACCTAACCTAACCTATAGCGTTTTCCTGTAGAACCATTTAAAAAATAATGAAAAATGTATGGTTTCAGCGGGAAAAAAAAATTATGATGGGTGTTCGAGTGTTTTAATTGGCTGTAGATTTTGATGTTGTTTTCGATTATTTGTTAAGAGTTCCTGTATTTCTACTAGATAAATAACTTAAAAACTATATCAGAATATTCGGCCATTTTTACAGAAAAGTGTCTAGATCAATGAGGTGGTTGAAACGCTTGAATAATCGCCCACTATCCCACTAACAATAATTATAAGACAAACATTACATTATGACTCATAAAATGGTGGCAGTTGAAAGGATACCAAATTTCAATTGTAATTTCGCACAATAATTCTGAAGAACTCAGAGCATGGGCTCAAACCTACTTTCTGCTTGGGAGGCTATAGGTCGCTTCCAAAGCTAAAATTCAAAACTAAAAAAAAAAAAAAACATTGGCAGTACAATACGATTGGTTACACAATTACACACACAAGTAAATTAAAGTTTTAGCTATCTAGCTAATAATAGTATTTTTACAAATGAGGGTAGACACAGAGTAGTTAAATATTATTTATTTATTTATTTATGAATTAAGTTATACTGTCATGTAAAAGCGAATGTATATTTTTTTATCATAAAAGCTACAAAGGGCTTGAAATGCAGCTTTTGAAGTTTGTTTACTGATTACAGATTCAATTTAAAAAATTAAGTAAAAAAACAAGCCTAAACTAAACTTCAGCCACTGTTACCAAGTGTGAATAATTTAATTACAGAAAAATAAAAAATATCCTTACCATTATTTTAATATAACAATGCCGACCTATGGACGAGTCAACCGTTAGTTCAATTTGCGAATTATTTGTCGTTATTCTTCGATGTCCTTTCCATAACCTCTTCACAGAAATTTGTATCAGTTGCCAAATACCGATGAAAAAACACTTCAGTACTAGTTCAACCGCTTTCCACCCGGTAACTACTTCCAAAACTTCCTTCTTTGCACCCATCACTTATTGTATTTTTTAAAATCTTATTAAGTCTATGTAGATAATTTAGATTGTTCAGTAATTCAATGACGCGTAAGTGTATCGCACGATAAACTCAAAGGTCTCCGTTTAATTGATATTGCGGCGGTCGGCGCATTCTTATCAGTTTTTATCAAAATATTTTTCGAAGCAAACTGACAGACGAATGCGAAGTGCGTGCAACTGTCAATGTCATGCGTGCACAGTTTCGTTCGGAAATATAAAAATGTTTTTTTTTTAATGTTAAATGTGATCTAAGTTGCGTTTAATTCAAATTAACGCGCGGCTGGCAGATTTGACGTCGAACCGTGGAAGTATCGAGCGCAGTTAATGGTTATCATTTTAATTTAGAGACAGGGAATTAGGGCGTCAGGTAACGCTCAGTTTAGTTCTGCAAGTTACATTGCGAGGCCAGAAAGCGAACGATAATTAAATGGTCAATCGAGCGCCGCAAACTACTTCTAGCTAAAGCTGAAACTCGCACCCAATGCCTACATGATTGAGTTATTGTACTGTTTTAATTTGTAATTCTTAGTTGCAAAGTGGAAATTTGTGTAAATTATGTGGCAATAAACAATATTTTTATGGGTGTTACATCTTAAAAAACAAACAAACATTGGAACACAGAACCTCCTCCTTTTTTGAAGTCGGTTAAAAAGAGGTTGCTGTTCTTACAGACTTGTTTTAGGGTTAATTTATAAACGGCGTACAGGAAAAATCTATTTACACTGTCATAAATGAGTCCGTAGAAGACACATGTTAGTTTTATATTTGTACTAGTACTTTCTAGTCCAGCGCCTGTTGCTCCGCGTTTCCCCAACTCAGCCCGGCCGCCCGCAGCTCGGCGTCCACGGTGCGCTGCCACGTGTGCGCCGGCCGGCCCCGCCGTCTGCTCCCACGCGGCCTCCACGTGAACGCGACCCTGGCTGTATTGTCCTCTGGTCTTCGGAGGGTGTGCCCTATCCACTTCCATTTCCGTTGCACTATCTCTCGCTGGCGCTGGACAGGAGCGGATGGCGACGTCTCACGAAGGCCCTTTGTACCACTGGGGTACCATAGGACGAAAACAACAACAACAACAACTTGCTAGTAGGTACATAAAATAATTTGTTTGTTTTCATATTATTAATGTTAAAGCGTGCCTAGTAACGCCATCTGTTATTGATCTATGTCAGTATTTTTTGTTTTGCAATATATCTGCACGAGGGCGCTCGTTTCGCATGAGTAAGTCGATTTTACTTTAAAAAAATTGATCTTATGAGTTCCTTCTACCGTTTTCTTACACGTGCCACGCGAACTCTAGATTTATAGCCAAAAGTGTCGTTCCATTTCCTTTTCGAACTTACAACGTTACACATCCTTAAGGGGCTGTTTCACCCTCCATTGATTAGCGTTAATCGACGGTTAAATGTGATGCCGTCTCCCTCTATTCGAACAAAACAAATAGAGACGGCATCACACCTAACCGCCAGTTAACGCTAGTCAATGGATGGTGAAACAGCCCCTAAATCTAATAACCTAACCAACAAAAAGTTGGAAAACCCCCGACATTGTCTGTCACTTCAAAGATCAACATTTTAAAAACGGCTGAACCGATTTTGATAAAACATATCTAAGAACCATCGTTAGAAAATCTGCTTTCAAATAAAAAACACATTCAAATTGGTTCACCCGTTTAAGAGCTAGTGGCACAGACAGACACACAGCCACACATAGCGGTCAAACTTATAACACCCCTCTTTTTGCGTCGGGGGTTAAAAGGGAGCTTAGCATGTACCCAACGCACGCTAACCTAGGCAACCTAACCAGTCCCATTAAACCACATGTTTATAAAACACAACGCCCATCACTCAGCGCTCCGTAAAAGGGTTTGTTTAAAAACAAATTAAGCCTGAGACGGGGCACTCCGGCTGAGAGGTTAATGACAAACAGAGTTGCCAGTCACGACCGGTAACGATGGGATAACGAGACTGCGCCCGCGCAGGTTTGAAGGTGGTGGACATATACATTTATTCGGTAGGTAATCCGGCATCGTAAGACATTAAGACATTACAGTAGGTATAACTAGACTAGACTAGGTCGCTCGGTACTCTTTGGTTTTCCTCATTCCTCTTGGTTTCCTGAAGATTAATGAGAGAAAGAAAAGAAAAACCGATCTACTGTTTCGAGTTTCGAACGACCGATTGTACTGTATGACAGTGGGTATAACCTAACAGTTGGAAAACCCCCGACTTTGTCACTTCAAAGTTCAATATCTCAAAAACGGCTGAACCGATTTTGATGAAACATGTCTAAGAACCATCGCTAGAAAACCTGATTTCAAATAAAAAGAACTGTATTTAAAACGGGTGGACCGATTTGAATACAGTTATTTTTATTTGAAATTAGGTTTTCTAGCGATGGCTAGACAGACACACAAACAAACAAACTTATAACACCCCTCCTTTTGCGTCGGGGGCTAAAAAAAGGAACGATTGTATATTTAAAATAAAAAGCGCAACGAGTTAGTTACAAAATTAATCTTAGTAACTAGTTAGTTATGATTGCTAAACTAAACTCAAAAATGTAAATTTTAATAATGTTTTAAAACAAAAATATAGACTGTATGATAAACTAACTATACCTACGTAAGTAAACTATCAAACGTAAGAAAAATTAAATTTTGTACAAAATTTAAGTTTTAACTTAAGAATTAAGCACACTTTTTTTATTAGAGTCGCGTCGTTGATTTTTAGTTTTACAGTTGTCAAATACCCATGTACTTATCCAATTTTATTTCTTATACTAGCCTTATCTCGCGGCTTCGCCCGCATTAGAATTAGCTTAATGCCGTCTTAACTGAACTGTTGTATAATTACTAATTAATTACATATGCCCGTCAAATTTTTGAAATATATAACGACAACAGTTTACTTACACGTTCTTGTTACCATGGCAACACAATAAATAAATATGTCTTAGAGTTTGACCTGAAAAGGTTACGGTAACAATTTGAAAGGACAACGTTCGCTTGCACAACGCCATCTATTGATTGCAAACGAAGTTAACACGTCATCTTGAGAGCCGTCACCACGTCACCAACACCACCGTCACCGTTCTTGGACAGCGCCCTCTATTCTTGTTTAAACTTAAAATATTATCCCACGCGAACGCATTACCGGGATATCAAGTATCTCACTCAATGCAGATCTTTGTTTATCTGTACGCCAAGTTTCATGTAAATCCGTTCAGCCGTTATTGCGTGATTCAGTAACAAACATATAAACATACAAACTTCCAAACATCTTCACAAACTTTCAAATTTATAATATTAAGCCACTCCTTTAATTTCAAAGGTACGTGGCGCAGTGGTCACCCAGCAGGGCAGGATTCAAATTGATATTGAATTGATACGTGGGCACCTTTAAGATATATCTTAGCAATCTTAATTCTGCACGTCACTACCTGCCCTTAACGCTGCGACGGGTTTCTAAGAGATTCATCATCATTATCATCTCGCCCTTATGTTTCATAAAAGAGGGCTTGAGCCGTAAGTAGAGGGACGCGTACGCTACCTTCACATGGTCTGGGCCATGGTCTAGCCATTGAAGCTCGTGGTGTGGTACATTTCAAATGTAATTTCGAACATGAATTTCGAAAAATTTAGGTGCGAGCCGGGGTTTTTGAACTCCCGATCCTCTAGCTATGTCAAAACTACGGGTCCATATCGGCTCGCATATTTACTGAAAGTCCAAATGTTATTTGTCAGAATTATCGTTTGTCATAACTCTTTTTACTCTGAATTCAATTATTGTTTTATATTTATTTTTTAATGGTTTTTCTTGGTACTATGTGGGCCGATCCCGGCGGCACTGCAATGCCGGGCCGACCCGTGACGGGAGTGGAGCGAGCCCCGAACATCCCGTCGGATTACAAAAATCAGTTTAATATACTGGTCCCTCAGTGAGGGAACTTTCAGATATTAAGCTGAAAAGAACAGATACTACACTTTGATCTTAGCCAAAAGGCCGAGAAGCGATAATTACAGTAGAAATTGTAAAGTAGTCTATAAACTAAGAAAAATCTTAACAGCGCGATGTAGGATTGGGCTTGGATGTGATAGTGACATCTAGCGATATATTGTGGAAGTAGTTTAGTGACAGGTATAACACAAAGATGGCGCTACTGTGCTGATAATTACGATTTATTTGTCGGCTAAATAACGCCAAAAAGTAACTTTGTAGACAATTATTTTATTTTTTAAACCAACATGACCAAATATTTTTCTTTAAAAAAATCTATCAAAGCACCACCGAGAAGAACTCTGTAAGAAAATCAACGACGTGCTTATATTTTTTTAAAACAGATCTACCTACAGCGTTTTTAATGACAGACCTGACATCACAAGTATTTTACACAATTACTTATCTAACTCAGTAGATTCACTTTTTGATTAATATTTGACCATGATATTAAATTACTTATTAAATTATTCAAATTGTCACAGGACAGTAATGACATCACTAACTATTATTATTAACTATTATTATTGTTATTATTATTATTTTTGCTTATTGTATTGGTACGTATTATTCTTATTTTGTTTGTATATTTGTATATAGTAGGTGTATTTTTATGTTAGGATTCTTTTATAGATTTGTGTATTATATTATTTAAAGCAATGTATTGTAGCTTCAACTATCTATTTTAATTTTTAAACTCACTTTTTGTCTGTCCCTGACTGAATGGTCCTCTCATCCACTCAAAGGTTGACTGGTAGAGATCCCTTAAAGGGATAAGTTCGCCTTTGTACATATATTTCATTGTTTATCATCTGTGTTTGTTTACTTATTTTGTACAATAAAGAGTTTACATACATGCATACAGAGACTACATACATCAATTGGCCTAGTCTCAAAGTAAGCAAAGCTTGCGTGTGTTATAGGTACGAGGCAACGGATAAACCTACTTATATAAATAGATACATACTTGAATACATTTACCTTAACACAGGTGCAGGTTGCAGGTGGTAGGACCTTGTGCAAGGTCCACCCGGATTGCTACCACCATCTTGCTCGCTAATCCTGCCGTGAAGCAGCAGTGCTTGCACTGTTGTGTTTCGGCGTGGAGAGCAAGACACCCGGTGAAATTACTGGCACTTGAGGTATCCCATCTTAGGCCTCTAGGTTTGCAACGCATCTGCAATCCCCCTGGTGTTGCAGGTGTCTATGGGCGGTGGTGATCTCTTACCATCAGGAGACCCATTTGCTCGTTTGCCATCCAGTCGAATAAAAAAAAACACGCAAGACTCGAGAACCACCATTTATATTTTTCATACAAATATCTGGCACCCGAATAAACATTGAAACATTAATTATTACAAAAAGGTAGGTAGAGTGTGATTATACCTCTCCGCACCCCAAGTGTCGTAGGAACGTGCCGGCGCATCGGTTGTCAAATCGGCTGCCATCTTGACGGGGGAGCACAATGACAGTTCGCCGTTTAGATAACGCGACGGGTTTATGTACTGAATCAGGGAGGGGGACGGGGTTGGGGGTTCAAGCCTCCCCCGAAATACTGAAACCACTATATTAATATTGCATTAACCATAGTTTTTGTTGTTTTTTTTGTACCCGCCAGTTTTTCTTTAAGAGTCTTCAGGCACTGCGGAATAAGGAAGACATCACGAAGTTACCCTAACGCTGCCCATCGGAATTGGAAAAATACATAGGAATAACAAATTTCACGTCAATCTATCCCCTATAAGTGAAACTAAATAAGATTGTAAAACTAATAAAGCTCCATAAAAACAACAGTGGTAGCCCTGTCCTAGGTTTGCCAAGCCCTGGACGGGGAGTTGCCGCGAACGCCCTCTCATGCTAACGAACCCACTCTGTGACTGGCATCTGCCTGTTACAGCACGTGCCAACATACAACTATGTCACAGCAGATTAAGTTTTCAGTGATAATTGTGAGCCTAGGTCGAAATAGACGTGGGAGTTCAAAATGGTAAATTTGCCCGCATTTCTGTGAATTCGCTCATGCTATTCCGCGGGTACTATGCAATTTTTCAGGATAAAAAGTATCCTGTCTGTTCTATTTATGGTCTTAAAAACTACCTAGGGTAAACCATACAGTAATTGGCCACGTTACAGTAATTGCCCACTTGATTTTTTTATATGAAACAACAATAATACAAATAATTTAATGATAAAAGCGACTCGACTAGATTATTATAACAATATTTGCTATTATTTATCACCACTTTTCTTTGTAAATTTTTGATTTAATTCAAGTGGGCAATTACTGTACCGTGGCCAATTACTGTATGGTTTACCCTATCTCCATAACGAATTTCATCTAAATTGGTTCAGTAGTTTAAGCGTGAAGAGATACAGACTGAGTTAGTTTTGAATTTATAGTATTAGTAAGGATTAATAGTATTAGTGTAAAAAATTTAAGACTATAGGTTTAAATCGTGTAGGTAGGTACTTCTTTAAATTTCGACTAGTTAAGGATAACCAAAAAGCACTGTTATAAAATATTTCATGTATGAAATTGGATCGAATCTTAGGATTGATGAACTATTAGAAAGAATAATTGATGCGTTAGTTCAATTCGTTATTATCTAATACCTTTGAACTAGCAATTATCTTTTATACCAGAATCTCGGAAACGGCTTGGAATGGCTAATTTCGATGGGATGGAATGGTACGAGAGGGTTTTTGGGGATGACAAATAGATCTAGCTTGGTCTTATCTCTGGGAAAACGCTTTTTATCGAGTTCTAGCCCGAGCAAAGCTGTGTCGCCCAGGTACTTATCAAAGTCAAAGTCAAAGTCAAAATATCTTTATTCAAATATCATTATCACAAACCACTTTTAAAAATGTCGACGATCTAACTGACGAAGTGCCAATAAGATTGAAGAATTTTAATTAATCGGGATTCAATTAGTGGTCAGTACAAATTGACTTCGTTACGCCTCTCGTGCACCCTGGACACTTTAGTCTAGAGCCATCGCTACTGAAGGGACACTGAAGGGTTTCACAAAATGTCACTAAACCTTATTGGGGAGTCTAATGGGGACTGCTGACACTTGGTGAAAAGGTATATGTATGTATAACTCTTTATTGTACATAAAAACACAACAAAACATAGATTACAGTGAGAAACAGATGTACAAAGACGAATGTATTCCATAAAGGGATCTCTTCCAGTTAGCTTTCGAACGATTGACAGGACAACAGAAACTAGAGTAGGTAGGATAGATAGTGGCACGAGCACGAGAGTTGAAGTGAATGCAATACACACATAGCTACAAAAAGAACTAATTGCACAAAAGATAACTGGCTTCCACGTAAAAAAACCGCATCGAAATCGGTCTATCCGTTTAAGAATTACGAAGCCACGGACAGGCAGAAGCGTCAAACTTGTAGCACTCGTCAAGGGGCTCCTAGACGGGCCATATTTTCACTGCAATTTGTGGCCGGCAACTATTCGTGTCCCTCTCTTACTCACATGTTAGACAGGGACACCAATAGGAAAAATGTTCGGGAAGCTTTAAACCGTGGCTCACATCGTGGGACGAGAAAAAATATCATCCCCACTTTATGTACGTTATGTGAACTTATGTGTATGTTTACGTTATGTACTCTTGAAATTTGCAGTCCACGGTGGCTCTGTGCACGACATCAGCGCCACCTAGCGTCCGCAACTTTTTTGGCTCTGATGCTCTGACGTTTTGAAATTTCATCGCGACATTGTGACAAAAATTAAACCTATAACGTATTAATTTATAATACAAAATTACTGTGATACCGTGATTTGGGTGGACAAAAGGTTGTGAATTTATTTTTGGTCATTAAAATTAAATGAGGTAAGTAAAGTTTATTCAAAAAGTGTGTTTTATTTTCGTTATATCAGGGTTTGTTTACATCATGTTTAGTTGTACTTTTACTGTAAAACGAAAAGATAAAGCTATCTTATTGGTTTCTTTGAATAATAGTTAAATTAGATAATTGTTCTTATATCGCTAGTAATAAATTAAATATCGTTTTCAGATCAAAATGAGTATCCGGTTTTGTGAGTATCAAATTGTTGCTGGACATATCCGAGATTTAGAGGAATTAAGAACAAAACAGGGACAGTGTTAAATAATTCAAGGTCGCATCATAAACACAAACATCCATTATTAAAATTAGGTAGTTAAAGTCTATACAAATTGTTTTGTTAATTACAGATTCATATGAGTATGACAGATGACAGAGCCTAGATTATTTCTTCTGTTGGCCACTATGAGCGCTGCGATAGATTTCATTACCCCACCTAGTACTTCGCACCCTCCCAATACCTGTCGAACTAAAATCGCGCGCCGTACCTAACAGGCGCCGCACCCGCACAGCGAGAAATCATGCCAAGAACACAAAAATTAAAACCAGCTCCAATTGCACCTATATCTATGGAATGGCACGTTTGTTCTATAATCATTCATCCATTACTCAACTTGAAAGTTTGAAAGAACAATAACTAGTAATAGAACCACTCAATACAATTCAATGCAATGACGCGAGTCAATATGCCACATTCGCGGCAATCACCCCTCTCGCAACAAAATGGCGTCGACCATAGACTCCATAGGAACGAGGTCAATTTTTTTTTAAGATGAAGAACGTAACAAAAATATATCATTCGATTTTTTAATACTAATGGCACACAAAAGAAATGAAAGTACATGGCTGGGTGTAAAATAACATTTTAAATAAATCTTTTTACTGGGGTGCCGTAATAGGTATTACAAGCTCTCACAATGGGCTGACGCACCCTCGGTAGGAAAATCAAAATGCGGGGGCTTCACACAGGAGTTTGTCGGTCATGAAAATTAACGTTTAGTTACCTACCTATATAGATTTGTTATGATAATGCATATTTTTAATAACATAGGGCGCCAACAAATACCTACTTAGGTACAGTTAGGTCATTCAATAGATGGCAATCATCGCTTTCCATTGACACCTTATAATAATTAATATTACGGGTACGGTGCGTTGCCGGCCTGGAGAAAAAGGAGTACGTACCTATAGGATCGTTTTTAGTGTTCCTTAGTCAACTAGTTCTAATTAGTATAGGTCAGAAATATTGGCACTCCAAGCTGGCCCTATACCACGAAGTGCAAAACTCGAACTTCGTATGTTGCTGTCCCGCTGACGGTGCTATACGAACTTCGATTTGCGAGTTTCGTAGTAGCCCTACTGATCTGATTTGGTCACTAGACAGCAGTTATGTCGAGTCTTCACTGATAACAATATCGACGCACTACACTACCTACCTACTCACTACACTAGTACCGTAAACTCAGGTTTATATTAGTCCCAGCGTTCATCAATAGTCCAAACGGACTTTAACATTTCGAATAATTACGGAACTGCTAACGTCATCTAGGAGGTTCATCGTGCATGTATTGGATTAGGCTGCGATGAACCTCCTAGATGACATTAGCAGTTCCGTAATTGATCGAAATGTTAAAAAGTCCATTTGGACTATTAATTAACGCTGGGACTAAAGAAACCTGAGTTTACGGTAATTCAGTTGACTGTAATCAATCAGTTTCTGTTACGATCAAAAATGTCGCTAACACCTCCCATCCCAACCTAATCTCTTCGATCAAACCGTCCCCTTTGCTCCATAGCCTATCAGACAGAGGACGCAAGCGTTCACAAACGAAGTTACACAGTCAAGTAGGTAACGAGTGGCCCTCGCCATTGTGAGCCGGCACGTAACGCAGTTAGACGTAACGTAACGCATTTACCGGCCGGCGCGGCGCATACTAATGCTGCACGCGAAAAAAAACAAAAAATAGACCACTGTCCGCCTGCCAGTAACAGGATTCCGCTTTTTCATTCCTGAACGTGCCGGATTTTCAAACTGTTTGCTTTTCGAACGCCGAAGCGCCAAATTTAAACGACAGAAATTCTAGAACGCCAGGAGAAATAGACTCGGTGGTAGATTTTTTAACATTCATAAGTGTTTGGTACCTATATTCCAAATTGAATAAAGATATTTTGGCTTTGACTTTAAATAAACACTTAATGTAAGAACCTACTTGAGTACCTACCTACATTAACGTTAAGTAACTTTCCTCCGTCCACAAATTAGTCCCAAATCGTTTTACAATTCAAATGGCGGCAGTCGGAATGTCTCTTAACATTATGGGAGTCCATTATTGAATACAAACTAGATTCGGGCTCGTCTCGCGTGAAACACGAAACTCAGTAATCGGATTTGTGAAGCAAACGACACCCCTATTAAATATCTGCTTCGCAAAATCAATCCAATAGGACTGCGGCACTAAATACAAACATATCAATACAGTTCGCTTACCAAACTGTATTAAGAAAATGAAGAACAAAGAACTTGGCAACGCGGAACGCCGACGGCATTGGGAATTTTGCCATGACTCGCATTACACAAATGAAGATTGTTAGAAACATGATCGCGGTTACCTGGTTTTGATAAATATCTCAATATCTGTGCATTCTTAGGCGTTTATTTTATTAAAGGTCTTTAGAAAAAGGCTATGGATTGTTCGTTTTTTTAGTCCCGCATGTAACGCCTCCACACGCCTTTTATTATCGCGGTCGCGGTTGCAGTTGGGTCTCTTTAGCAACGTTACAACACAATGGATTGAAAATTATCCTTTGTGTTGGTCAATTGGTATTTTTTTTACAACAATTTTTTTTCTCAAATTAAAAATTAAGAAATGAAGAACAATCTTAAAAAGATCAAATTCTGAATCTCACTCATTTTCTTATGGTTAATACTAAGACCAAAGTAATTCCGTGATTCAAATACTCTTATTGTGATTGAATACATAACTTTTCTTTATAATACTAGCTTTTGTCCGCGATTACGCCGATACAAAAATTCCCGCGGGAAACTTAATTTTTGTGGGATAAAAACTATCCTATGTCATTCTCAGGGTCTCAAACTATCTTCATCCCAAGCTTCATTTAAATTGGTTCAGCGTTTTAGCGTAAAGAAGTAACAGACAGACATACTTTCGCATTTGTAATATGCGCTTGCCGATCCGCGGCCTCCATTCGAAAACTTTCCGGCCATCTATCACTGAAAAAAAAAAGATTTGCTAACAGTAACAAAAAAATTGTTGGTTGTAACATAACTTGAGTGACTACAAAACTAAGGCCTACTAGTAGCTAAAAGTTAGGTAATGTCTTACAAAATCAGTTTTGCAGTATTAGCATTATTTTGGTTCCTAATTAGTAAATTTTGGCTAAACTTCAAGCAGCTTAACTAGTTCAGCTACCCTTTTTTTCAGTGTAGATATTCTTTGTGTTACCTATACTTCATTTAATTTAGAATTGGAGGCAACATTGTATTGCGGCTCGTGAACTGTAATCTCTTTACAATTTGTACTAGAATAACAATTGACGACACGCAAATAAAGTGGCATTAAAACAATTTTATTTTGCGGCTGCCAGACTATTGTACTGGACTATTTGCTAGGTAAGAAATAGTTGACCAGACGCAATACAATGTTGCTGTGGCCTCCAATTCTAAATTAAATGAAGTATACTTACTTATGGTCTGTCCATTGCCTCTTCAACGAGCTGATTCGCTTGGCTACCTTAGTCGGTTTACCTACTTTAAACTATGAGGTTATGTACGGTAGATATGTAGACGGAGCATCTAAAACACTTAGCTTTCAGGTCACGTGACATTTCCAGCATCCGACGATACATACGGCTCTTGACAAGCAATTATTAATCTGGCATCGGCCCCTCCCCCGGATTTACATGACAATCTCGGTCCCCTGCGACTGCGACTATGTGCACAATGCGCCATTAGCTGTGCTATGTGGGCTCCGTGATGGATGAATGGCGGCTGCGTGGTCTGCAGGGCTACTACGAAACACGAAACTCGAAGTTCGTATCGTATCGTCCCTCTCGCTCTCGTATTAAACAGTATAAGTGTTAGAGGGACCGCACGACACGAACTTCGAGTTTCGAGTTTCGAGCCTGTTCTACGAAGTGCGAAATTTGAACTTCATATCTTGCCGTCCCGCTGCCGCTTGTATTATTTAATACGAGAATGGGGTCTCCTTCGAAATCCATAATAAGTATAGTTTGTCCTAAAATCAAATGCCATACCATGTTTGCCATAAACACTTTGACATAAAATTAATTTGCCATAATGAATGTTTGCCATAATTGTCTTTCATCCTAATGATCATAATCCCTAATATGTTATGTACTAATATAGTAAGACATAAAACTTACGAGTCATAATATAGAAATCCCTTATGTGTTTGTACTAATATAATGTAGTAAGACATACTTACAAGTAATATATAGAAAAACCATAATATTAAATGCGATAAGAGAGCAGGAGTCGGCAAACCGCAGCTTGCGAGCGAGAAAGTAGGTTAGGTTAGGATAGAACTGCGACTCCTACAGGAACGAACAGGGTCTTTTTCGTAATCCATAATACAAAATAACCATTATTAATTTATTACCATTATTTTGCGCCTTTGAATACTTGTATGTAGAGTAGTTAGTTGCAACAAAAACTCCTACTAATATTAGTACATAAATCATTATGGCAACCAGTATTAGGATATGTGACTATTAGGACAAATGATCATTGGTAGGTATTTAAGAAAATAGTGCAAATAAGCTTTAGGATATCAAGACTAGGATTAATAATATTATGGCATTAATGTTAGGACATATGTTATTATGGCAAAAGATCATTATGACCAAAGTTATCATGGAATTAACAATTAGGACAAATGATCATTAGGACTTTTGAAAAATAGTGCAAATAAGCATTAGGATATTCAATATTACGATTAACAATATTATGGCATTTACGTAAGGACAAACGTTGTTATGGCAAAAGATCATTATGACCAAACTTCTTATGGAATTTACACGAGAATGAGGGACGGATCGACACGAACTTCGATTTTCGAATTTCGCAGTGGCCGGCTGGTACTTATTGCGTGCGTTACGCTGACAAGAAGGAACTATTGATGAAAATACTATCCAAATGTTAATCAGATCAGAATCAAATTCGAATTCAACTTCTCGATTTATCGTTTATTCTTGCAGTATACCTACACCCGTTGAAATTTTCTCTGATTGAGAGAGCCTAGTGTGACTTGGGAATTTCACACACATCGATTTTAGAATATCTTTGAATGCAGGTACTTTTCGTCGGTGATACTGCAATACCTCGTAACTAGCATTTTCCATAAGGTATATTTTTCACTGTACCTACAGTACTAGAATTGTACTGTTCTGACAGTGAAAATTATACCTTATGGAAAATGCTAGTTACGCGGTATTGCAGTAAGTATAGCCGACGTTTTGTAACAAAAAATCCTAATGAGCTAATAACAAAAGGATTTCAGTTTTCCAGTGCCCATTAATTCTTTTCCACCCTGTAAACTTAACGTAAAACATAAACAGCAGGGCTACTACGAAACTCGAAACTCGAAGTTCGTATCGTACCGTCCCTCTCGCTCTCGTATTAAATGGTATAAGTGTCAGAGGGACCGCACGACACGAACTTCGAATTTCGAGTTTCGTAGGCCCTGCTGTCATAGCTAACTAAACCATAACCCCCACTGTCACAGATTGTACAATTTGTACATGCCATGCCATTGTCATGTAGTTCTGATAAATTAACGATGTAATAGGTAGGTACGTTGATACGTATCTAGAGGCAGGGACGCACATGCACTTATTATCGCAGTTGGGTGCTAGATTGGGCTCATGCTGCGCCATTTTTATTTTATTCTTATTATTATTCCACTGAAATTATTATTCTTTCGAATAATTGTATCACCAAAGTATGCGAAAACCGATATTTTGAACTGTCAAAATTGTACAAAGAGTTAAAGTTTTACCGTATGTGATTTCCGTTGTGGCGTGCAGGTATTATTGGTATGAAATTGTGACACGACGGAAACGAATCGGAATGAATATCTAAAACTACTCTCCCTACTTAATCATATTTTCTATACGCAAACACTCCATAAATTACCGTTGCGATAGCGTCTGCGGCGGAACTACGGGCCGTCCTGGCCGCTTCCGACCGCCATCTTGGAAACGGTTATATTTTATTGTTTCATTATAATTTTAAAATTTCTTTCGTTTTTCTTTTGGATTTTATGCTTCCAGTGTTACGAACGAGTGACAGCTTACTGGCTTGTTGACAAACGATTGTTTTGATGCTCTTTTCTTTACATACTCAATATAAATTTTCAAAACAGTTGTTTTTCCTTACGCCCAGCCCAAAGTCCTTTATTATTGTACACTTTGAACATCAAACTCTGGCATAAATTATATAGTTTGATGTTCATAAATCAATAATTTTACTTGGGCGTTAGGAGGTTGTTAGTACCTACTTAAAGACCGTCTAGGCTCCTGACCTGAACTACATTGATAAATAAATATTTAACAGCGATCAGCTCAGATGAGTTTCATTTTATTTTATTAACGTCATCTGTGTGTATTTATTTTAAAAACAGGACAGCTGACCAAACCGAAGCACAAAAGTTATTGATACTAAAACGGGCCGCATTCTTCTGTGGCTACTTGAGTGGCCAGTATTCTCTCCTGTCAAATATCGGTGTATTGTCTATGGTCACGTTCGCTATTGTGGCCAACCTGTTTTGCGTCCAAAATAGTCCCGTATCAAAACACGGGATGCTGTGTTATTCCAACTGGACCACGCGTGACTCGGTTGCATTTAGATGCGGTGAGTATTTAATTAGAGCTTTTTGTGCGATCATGTTTTGATAAATTTGATTTCATGAGGTTACAATAGAATGTTTTTTAATAGACAAGTGCTTACACAACGCGTGATGGCAGGTAAGAATAAAATTTAGCTGGTTTTAACTTTGATAGTGTAGTTTGTTTACAAAAATATCCGACGTTATTTAAAAAAATATGTTAGTTTCATCTGCCCCGGTGTCTGCATTCAAATCTTAGAAGTTAAAGACCCACTTCCAGAAGTCGAATACTTATTTATTATCTTTATTGCTTGACAAACCGAGCTGTGAAAGAAAAGTTCAAATTTCTTTAAATAAAAACTTAAAAATACGATGTTATGGACGTTTAAATTGCTATCAGTTTTATATGACATTATGTAAATTCGGAAAAAAATAAAATCTCATCTACCTATGTGAGTTAAAGTTGTTAACTTAGCCAAAGTCGAATTGGCTTGAATTTTGTTATAAGTGTCTCATACCTATACCTACATACCTACTCGTATTTATGTAGTTTGGATTGGATGATATGTGCAAGTACAGTCAACAAAAAGTATACTTAATCAATAAAAATAAAGAAATGCAATGCATTTTTAACAAAAAAAAACAATAGGTAACTTGTTTGGTTCTTAACCATGTAGAGTACGAGCAGAGTGTACGAGTATTTCAACGGTTTTCAATTGTGTTTATTTCTTTCTTCATTTCCATCCGTACAATATTCGTAGTACAACATAGTGCTTAAAACAAAAACGTAAGTATACAAAATACAAGAGGTTATCAAGCGGCAATAAGTTCGTTTCCATGTTTCCGACGCGAGGGGGAGAGGGGGCTGTAATGGCCGCGATAGCATCGTTACAATACAACAGCTTTTAAAAAGAGAAAGACATAGGTATGAACATGATCATCATCATCAGCCGGAAGACGGCCACTGCCGAACAAAAGCCTCTCTCCTAGAATGCAACAATGAATGACAACTCGCCACTTGCATCCACGATGTCTTCAGTCCACCTAGTGGGAGGCCTGCCAAAGCTTCGTCTTCCGGTTCGCGGTCGCTATTCGAGGACTTTTCTTCCCCAACGTTATCTGTCCTAGCGATATGGGCCGTTGCCATTTCGACTTGCTTAGGTATCTGGGGGCACGGCAGTGCCCCCGCCAAGTCGAGCAAAACAAAAACAAAGGCACGGCCGTCGGCCGTACCATACTTTTCTCGAAGCCATTCAGGCTATTTTCAAAATTTTTTTTTCCGAACATGTTCGCGTACAGTCAAATTACCAAAATACCAATAGGTATATATGTACCTAACAAAGCGCGCACATCTGATACGACTCTCTTTCTAGGGCCGTTAGGACTTGTCAGATATTTCTGCACGCTCCGCTGTGGCAGATACCTACTTATTAATGCAGGTACTACATTTATTGTGTCTGTCTAGCATTTACTATACTTTTTAGCCGTAGTTACTGACCAAGAGTATGAAATTAGAGGTCCCGTTCAATCCGAATTGGTATATAGGAATATATGTAGACCGAGTTATGGATATAATATTTTAGACTGGCTCTCAGTCTTTCTGACTGATAGGTATACCAGCATACCCGCTATTCTCCCGTCGTCTCGTGATCATGGCGCATGCACTTGTGCCGAAATATCGAGCTGCTCTAAAATCAAGGTAGGTACAAAACCCTAATTTAATTAATAAAATCGAGTTATGGATATTTGGATTTTAAAGCGGTGCTTCGTTTTGCCGAACCTATAGTAGTAGCAGTACCTATAGTTAGGTAAATAGTACGTTAGTACTATTGTATATTCTGTGGTAGTATTGTAGTCGAAAAAATTGAATCATGACCTAGGGTGGAACCTTGTGCTGCTAATGTCATGTTGACATCTCAAACTTTTGTCAAGAAAATCACAGTGAAATTGATTAATAAAAGGTTCCAACCTGGGTCATGCATGCTTCAATTTGGTTTAAGCGTTAAGAGGTAACAGACAGACAATACTTTCGCATTAATAATATTAGTACAAGGATTAGGTAAATAGTCACTAAACTGATACCTGTCAAGATTGTTTTTTTGGAATCTTTTTGTATTTTTTATTTCAATTCCAAATTTTTACTTTTACGGTCATCCCGTAAAACTTAAATTGAAAATACAAACTGAAATATAGATGCACAGAAAAACCAGAAACATAAGACCATCACTGGGAATCGAACCCAGGTCCTCGGTAATCCGTACCGCGTGCTATACCGCTACACCACAAATAGGAAATTGTGCATAGGGGAAATTCGTGTCGGTACCGTTGACCATCAGTGGTGTAGCGATATAGCACGCGGTAGGTACGGATTACCGAGGACCTGGGTTCGATTCCCAGTGATGGTCTTATTTTTCTGGTTTTTCTGTGCATCTATATTTCAGTTTGTATTTTAAATTTTTGATACCTGTCACTAAAAGTAAACTAGGTATAGTACGTAAGGTAAGTAAGGTCCATTTCACACTGTTCGACACTAATGTTGTCGGACACAAAGCACATTGCTAGATTGTATTTTTATTTTTACTGTTATTTTGTGTTTTGTTTGCGTGTTTCTAATTTGTTTAAATAATGTCTCTCTCTCCAAAGTTGTTTACAATTAAAGTTGACTGATTTTGTTGGTATTTAAGAAATCTCACGATGTTTAACTTTGGCACACGTTCTATAGTTATTATGTATATGACATATACATTGTTAACCAGTGGGTGGTCTGTATGTGCGCGTGTAACTGATACACCTACTGGGCGTGGCCTGAGCAGCCAATCCTGTAACTGATACCATACTTCTTTCAACAAAAACACAACCGAATCTGCACCTAAACTTAAACTGACCAGAGTTCAAAGTTAAAATGAGTTTTGCTGGCAAAGTGAAAGCGATACCCCTAGCTGGATTTATTGTGACAAAGAATATTTAGTTTTATTTGTGTGGAGATAGAGTCGGTTATGTGCTGAGGTTGTTTGTAATGGATAGGTTTGGTTTTGGCTCGTAAATTTTATGGATGGGAATTGTCCTCTATTGGCTTTTGGGTTATTGAGTTATGTAAAAGTAAATTGCTGTTTTCTGGCGAAATTAGTTTAATTTCTTAGTTTTTTTTGACAAATTGTTCTTTAGAGTTCAATTGGGAAATTGGAGTCCGAAGACTGGGACTGGGAAGAGGGTAGGGCGAGGGTGCAGATGACAACTCCACCTGACTGTTAAGCATGTTCTGAGACATCTTGTATCTCAAGAACCGTAATAGGTAAATAGATAGACAGCTGAAATTAATGTCTATAGTAGATATACGGCTGTATCCTCTCTCTCTCTCTCTCTCTCTCTCTCTCTCTCTCTTGTCTGTGTGTCTCTCTCTCTGTGTGTGTGTGTGTGTGTGTTCATAAAACACACCTAACCTAACCTACCTACGGTATTTTATAAAAATAAGAAAATACACAGAGAAAAATGTGGAGAAAATTGAAAGTTGGGGAATAAAACTTCCTTTTTTTTATTTGACTGGTTGGCAAACGAGCAAGTGCGTCTCCTGATGGTGAGAGATCACCACCGCCCATAAACATCTGCAACACCAGGGGTATTGCGATGCATTGCCAACCTAGAGGCCCAAGATGGTATACCTCAAGTGCCAGTTATTTTACCGGCTGTCTTACTCTCCACGCCGAAACACAACAGTGCAAGCACTGCTGCTTCACGGCAGGATTAGCGAGCAAGATGGTGGTAGCGATCCGGGCGGACCTTGCACAAGGTCCTACCACCTGTGTCTACGCAGTGTGTAGTCATTATACATGGGTTATTTTGAGATCCCTCTTAACTTTTAATTTAATTATTTACTGCGGCAGTAGAAATACAATGTCAAAAAAAAAACAATTTCATAACCTAGACTACTTTACTTACACCTAAAGCGGTTCAACTCAAAATAATACACCATTTTAATTTAGACCTACCTACATTTAATTTCTGAAAGGCCTAGAAAAATGCTGTATTATTTTGAGTTGATATTGCTTTAGATCTAGATGTGCGATGTAGGTATAAATTTTAGCTTCTTGACCTATAGACGGGTAGGTGGACAGTGCAGCGACAATTCTAATAGAAATGACGAAGTTTCAAAGTTTCATGATTATCAGCTCTCACGTTACCAAGAAAAAATCCGTGGTGGCCCAGTGGTTTAACCATAAACATAATATTACTAGCGTAAAGGTTTGACTTATGGCCTCTCAAATACTCTCAATCAGAAGGCTTGCAACTTAGAATTTTTCGAAATTCGAAGAATTACGAAGGCTTCAGGCAGAAAGCGTAACCCTGGCCACCTACAAACCGCATAAAAAAAGAAATTTCATTAACAAAAGAGTCCGTTAGCAAACAAATGTAGAAATAAGCACCTGACGCAGGAAGTCATTAGTAAATAGATGTAGATAACGCCCTACTCCCCGAAATTACTTAAAACATGCTTAACATTGCACTTGACTGAACATACTTTACTACAAACACAACTTTACACGAAGCATATAAGGTTTAATTTTCAATCGAACTAGTTTTCCAACCGCAACATTAACTTTGCCTTTCAGTAATAACAAACTTATGAAATACAGCTGGAATAGTCTCGAACTTTAACTTAAATCGTAGCTTGATTGATTATAAAGTCCATTTTTGAAGCAGTGTTTTGTAACAATTGCATTTGATTGTGGTATTTTTTTTACAAAATATGGCACTGGCAACACCCTATTGACCGTAACTGTTATCTTTTTAAATCTCCTGGACGAAGACTTCCTGAGCTTTCCGTCGATTCTGTTTTGGGGTAGTTTTGTAACAACACAATAGGTTTTTTATATGTTGTAAAGAAATGTAAGCTTCTTTAGGGTCCTGTACAGTCGATAGCAACCATCATAACATTTGTAGTAAAAATCTAAACCCGTCCACTGCCCAATCAGGTCTAAACGACCCCAACTGCAAAAGCCAACAGCGTCACATCTCGAGAGAGGGCGCCACCCGTTTATTAGCTTACCAAAACCAACAATCGTGATTAAATCGCGCGTGAACTAATAAAATAATAAGACTGCGGTTAGTCGGGGGTCACATGAAGAGGCCAAAGTAATACTGTCTGAATAGACAGGTCAAATTTGATGTGGTATTTGGAGGACGCGGTTTTTGACATTAAGTGCTAGTATTACTTGTAATTATAATTGCTTTCGATAACAATAATTATTTATTATAGTATAGGTAAGCTTGAGAGTAATTATATCACACCAATTTTGACCATTTCAACCTATGTTGTCCCTCTCTAAAAGCTATGAAAATTGCAATAATTTAGTTCCTTTGTTACAAACCACCTGACCCCCCCCCCCCTAATCCACTTAGGTACGAACGTAGGGACGTGATAGGGAACATAATTAATTTACTCTAAATCGTACTTTGTTTATATTTATTACATGAATTTATTCTTTTATTTTGAGGTAAAATCAACTTCACAAAACCCGTAAATTATTTATTTTTATAACATAACATTTACATGTTACGTGAAATAATTTTAACACAAAAACCGACTAGTTAGGTACACAAAGAACCTCGCGTTGCTACGGGATAATTTTTTTCTTAAAATTTAAATGAGACGAAACAGAAATTATTATGCTCTCGAACTCAACAAATATATATACTCAGCGGCACAAAATTTGGCCCACTCTCCATACAAAATTACCTATTATTGCATACATTTGAGGGCCAGATTTTTTGCCGCTCAATATATAAACAAATAAAAAATACAAACGAATGAAGTAACTCCGCCTTTCTTGAAATCGTTAAAATACACAATATAGAGATAATAAATACAGAGATAATTTAATGTTCAACATGAGCTACACAAAACAAGTATACATTTTATTTAGGTAGGTATGGAGCACAATAATAAATTAAAATTAGACTAATTTAAAAATATTAATAAAAGAAAAAATAGATAAAAGTAGATAATGATAACACTAAAACATTTTTCATAAAAGACAAACAACAATTTACTGTTGTTTGTCTTTTATGTTTCTGCTTCACACGGGTTTAAAATCACACACGATACTAAACCAGCCAAACCCCTTAAACATTACAGTTTTGAAGCACGCTTGACACTTCCCTAGCTCATACAAACCCGCTCTTACGTAAATTTGATTACAATTAGCTCCATGAATAATTCAGGGGCGGCAGAGGCCAAACAGCAGAAGGGTTGATTGCGCGCTGTTTGCTGGTTACTAGTCATTTGCGTGAATAACGAGCGCTAGATTTTGGTCATTTTAGTACCAGCGGCTGTTTTGGGTTGGGTTGGGTTATTGTTTGTTTGGAACAAAATACGCATCCTTGTTTCTTCCCAGGTTCCTTCCAAACCCGTGGTAGATTTGTCGATGTTCATGAATGCTTTTTATCCTAAATTGAATCAATTAATTTTTAGTTTTAGTAGGTAAGTATTTAGTCTGTATCTCGAAGTAAGTCTTTGACTTATTTAATACTGTCCGTATCTTTCGTTTACTGACTTTCCGTAACAGATCATAAGTAAATTGTTCTAAATTATGTGGTAGAATGTGGTACAATAAAAGTTGCTGCTTAGCGTAACAATACATTTTGAACATTTTGAACTGAAACAAACACAATATAAAATTGAAAATGTTATATTATAATACAGATTATTTTTTTAATTTTTCTTTTATTTTCTGGAAATGTGTGAGAGTTTATTACATTTATCATCATTAAAATAACGATCCGTAAAATTCGTTCCATTTAATTTTGTTCTCTTAAATTTGAAGGTTCAGCCATGTTGCTGTTAACTTAAATATAGCTGTGACGTGTTGACACTGCGTTTAGCAGTTCATTACTGGAGATCCCGCGACCCCGGGATCGGGTTACAGGCGCAAGACACAGGCTGATGCGGGGGCGGGAAGCGGATTACTTCTAGCATGGCCTGAAATTTAGCCAGTATGATGTTATCTTAAATATAGCTGTGACGTGTTGACACTGCGTTAAGCACTTTATTACTGGCGATCCCGCGACCCCGGGATCAGGTTACAGGCGCAAGACACAGGCGGATGCGGGGGCGGGAAGCGGATTACTTCTAGCATGGCCTGAAATTTAGCCAGTATGATGTTATCTTAAATATAGCTGTGACGTGTTGACACTGCGTTTAGCAGTTCATTACTGGCGATCCGCGACCCCGGGATCGGGTTACAGGCGCAAGACACAGGCGGATGCGGGGGCGGGAAGCGGATTACTTCTAGCATGGCCTGAAGTTTAGCCAGTATGGTGTTATCTTAAATATAGCTGTGACGTGTTGACACTGCGTTAAGCACTTCATAACTGGCGATACTGCGACCGCGGGATCGGGTTACAGGCGCAAGGCATAGGCTGATGCGGGAGCGGGAAGGGGGTTACAAATATCACCGTCACGAGTTAACACGGCTTTTAGCACTTCATCACTAGCAATCCTGTGGATAAAAGACTTTCTTGCGACTGCTATAACGGAAGTAAACAGACTATACAGTTCACACTTAATAAAAGCGCTTACGGTCGCTTCTAGACGTCCGTTGTTTCCACCGGACAACAGACTTTTTTTGCCAGAGTTGGGGTTGTGTATGGCTTAATGGTCGTGGTGGCCTAATGTTTTGACCTATCGCCTCTCAAGCAGAGGGTCGTGGGTTCAAACCCCGGCTCGCACCTCTGAGTTTTTCGAAATTCATGTGCGGAATTACATTTGAAATTAACCACGAGCTATGCGGTGAAGGAAAACATCGTGAGGAAACCTGCATAAACCTGCGAAGCAATTCAATGGTGCGTGTGAAGTTCCCAATCCGCACTGGGCCTGCGTGGGAACTATGGCCCAAGCCCTCTTGCTCTGAGAGGAGGCCTGTGCCCAGCAGTGGGACGTATATAGGCTGGGATGATGGCTTACAATGAACGCGTGTTCACGCACCGGACACTTGTCCGGCGACGAAGCCCCACCGCAAAAACGGTCCGTTGTCCGGTTGGAAACAGCGGACATCTACAAGCGTCTACCGCTCGTGCCTTAGACGTGCGCGCGCAAGACGCAGCCCAACTGGCGGCGCCGGCGCCTCGCTTCCGTCGAACTAATACGCTTTTTGTGCGCTTGATGGGTGACAGCTCACGCTGTAAGGCTATCCGCTTGAGCTTGATTATAATAATATTGTCTTAAATACAACTGGGTATGAAATGTACTGGCACTGGAAATAGATATCAGGGTGGTTCTACGGGCGTTTCAACCGCTATCAGTTTCCTGTCGCTTATACTGAAGAAATGAGTCAGGCGGAATGGAAGGATTTTATAACGGTGTGCATGCGGTACAATTACAATTCATTAAATAAAAATAAAAAATAAATATCATGGGACACTTGACACCAATTGACCTAGTCCCAAACTAAGCAAAGCTTGTACTATGGATACTAGGCAACGGATAAACATACTTATATAGATAAATACATACTTAAATACATATTAAACATCAAGACCGAGAACAACATTCGTGTTATTCACACAAATATCTGCCCCGGCCGGGATTCGAACCAGGACCTCAAGCTTCGTAGTCAGGTTCTCTAACCACTTAGCCATCCGGTCGACAAAAATTAAAATTTCTTGCTTATGGTTCTCATTTCATCAACACACATGCTTATATACACACATTGACATTTGTTTTTTTTTTATTGTATAACTGTTTTTTTAGTGTTATTTATTATTATTTTATTAATTTAGATTTAATTATTAATTTACTGTCGATAACTTAATTTTAATGTAGTTTTAGTTTTTTTTTTATTGTACCTAATCTACCTTTATACTATTCTATAAATAAAATTTCTTGCTTACGGTTTTCATTTCATCAACACACATACTTATATACACACATTGGCATTTGTTTTTTTTACTGTATAACTGTTTTTTTTTGTTATATTATTATTTTATTAATTTAGATTTAATTATTAATTTACTGTCGATATCTTAATTTTAATGTAGTTTTAGTTTTTTTTATTGTACCTAATCTACCTTTATACTATTCTATAAATAAAATTTCTTGCTTACGGTTCTCATTATCATCAACACACATACTTATATACACACATTGGCATTTGTTTTTTTACTGTATAACTGTTTTTTTTTAGTGTTATTTATTATTTTATTAATTTAGATTTAATTATTAATTTACTGTCGATAACTTAATTTTAATGTAGTTTTAGTTTTTTTTTTTATTGTACCTAATCTACCTATAAATAAAGGTTAATTACCTTATATACGTACATATATATATATATATATATATATATATATATATATATATATATGTTGTACACTTTACTATTTCAAACAATATATATATATATATATATATATATATATATATATATATATATTGTTTGAAATAGTAAAGTGTACAACAAAAGCATAAAACGAGCCATTTTACCCGAGCCGGTACAGCACGGGTGGATAGAAGGGAAATAGTTATTTGTGCAACAAGAGAGCAAAGTTGTTTTTTGTTGCGAGTGTTGATTTTGAATCCCGAGTAAGCGAAGGATTCTATAATTGAATCACGAGCGTTAGCGAGTGATTCTAGGTTAGAATCCTGAGATCAGCAAGGGATTGAAATACACGAGATGCAAAAAACTTGGTCTCGTGTGACACATACAATTTTTCACCTCAGCAGCGAGAACATAATTTAAATGTAACATAAGAATAAAACCACATATACCTACCTGTTTACAAAACAAACACATTTTTTAAAATAGAATCCGATTATTATCAAATATAATAATTACATTTGAAACCATAAAAAGAGTCCAGTAGCTACAATACAAATCGCATACTCATAACATGCAATCTTAACTTCTTGTACTAATGTCACACTTATTTTTTAATACTGCAAAAAGCCTCATCTCGGGGTAATTGAAAAGGTTGAACAATTAACCTTAAATATGATTTTTATTAAGATTTCTATTACATAAACATAAATAGATTTGTTAAAAAATCATTCAATTTAACAAATAATAATTATACTGTAGAGGCAGTATACGGAATTCTTTTATAAAAAAAAACACAAGAGAAGCGGCTTTCGTGCAAACGAGGTTGCATACTTTATTAAAAGATCGGGAAAATTTACATTTTGGAAATATTTCGATATATTTTTAATACCAAAAATTAATTTAAGTTTGTAATCGACAAATTTGATCCTATCTCTTGCTTTTTTCGAGTTGAAGTGAAATGACAGATCAAAGTAAAGTTCAAATATTTGGAATTCAGTGAGTAGACCCAACACTGTACTCAGCATTTAAAAAAAATAATTAAAAAGTTACTTTGTCTCACGGAGTGAGCAAAATGCGATTTTGCTCACTGATTTCTCATAGCAAAACCTGCCTGTTTGAGGTGCTGAGGTGAAAATGGTTTTACTTTACTTAGAGTGGCGAGTTGTAGTTCATTGTGGCGTTCTAAGTGGCGGGGGTTACAAAGTATCAGCAGTGGACGTCTTCCGGCTGATGATGATGATGATTTGATGAAGCAACATAGATAAGTTGAAAAAGACTCGCCATTCTCTTTTCAAAGTTTAATACCTAAATAAAGTTTGAACCGAGTGTTATGAAACATAACTAAACCACTGCAAGAAAACTCACTTTTCAAAATCGAAATTGGTCTAATCGTTTGAGAGCTACACTGCCATAGACTGACATAGACATTGGCGTCAAACTTATAACACCCCTCTTTTTGCGTCGGGGGTTAAAAAAGAGATGAAAAAATAGGAAAAGTATTTAATTAAAGAAACTAAATTCACATTTTTCACTATTTTCACCTCCCTTTTCCCAAAATCATACTTACTTAATTTTTTGTACTGATTTGTGGTGAGCAATAAAGAATAGTTTTATTGTTGTATTGCGTGTTTAAATTTTTCAGAAATATTTCAGCAGACAGTTGATTTGTAAAATTAACAAATAAAGTGGATATAAATAATGTAAGAACAAGCTAGGTACAGATGTCCAATTTTCCTTACAAAAACATAAAGTATCCAATTTCATTAAAAAAAAAAATTTTGACCAAAGTCAAAACTTATGAAACACAACTTACTCATACATCCACCACTCCACTGATAAAAGAGACGCCGTCAGAAGCTCTCACCAAGATCAACATCTTATAGCTTAATGTTTTCAATATTTACAATGATAACAATTCCAAACGTGTAGTGTATTCTTTTGGCCAAATATTTCTCCATTTCTCCCCATTACTCGCCTAAATAAACAATACCTACTTCCGCCATGACATTTAGACGTTTTGCAAAAAATAAACATAAGTATTAAATTGCAGAGTTTGTCCGAATTTGGTTTTCTCACGAGGTGGCGCCAGTTTTTTTGCTCAAATTGGCCCTTCGGGTAAGTAAATAAGTGCAGTTTTGAAACCTTTCCTCAAATTAAAACAGCCTGAGCGAAATAATAAGGTAGAGCCGAAGAGATCGATTTAAAAGAAATGCATTCAGATTTTTATTATTATTTAAGAAGCACTGTTCTTTATAAATGATATGAAATGAAATGAAAATATAAATGAGCTTATATTTTTGATATAAAATACCACATAAACATAAAGTGATCAATACAGCAGCAATTTTGCGTCAAAATTGTTAGTTCTTCTTTTAACTGTTTGAGAAGTTTGCCAGGAAGCAGAGCGATGTGCAAGAAAAATCCATTACCAAGAAAGCGGTTGATCGAGGCTAGGAAAATGAAGTAATTTATGCTTTATTCCTCACGCCACTTTTGAAGATGTTCGACGCTTGTTACTCAATCTCGCAATAAGGGCTGAACGGATTTGGGTAAAACTTGGCGTACACGTACGCAATATCTGAATTGAGACGTAGCATAAGATACTTAACATCCCGGTAATGCGTTCCTGGGGATAATATTTTAAACATAAAATCAGGCGGATGCGCAAGTTTATTGTACTCGAAACCATATCAATAGTACACTTACACCCCACTACATAGGTAGCTAATCTGTTCCCTCGAGGGTCATTAAAACAAAGCCAACCTTCGCCCCAAAGCTCGAATCATCATGACACACTATCCGAGCACATCGCAAAAACAAGTAATCTTTTTTTAATTAAAAGGAAGCGTTGTAATAAAGTCGTCTCGTAATTAGAGTGGGCGTTTCGAAAGCTTAATGGCCCCGCTGTGACTAAGGGCTTTTTGTTCTGTGTCAACGTTATTTTTATGACAGTTTAAGGTGCATTTTAGGGTTTTGTACCTACCAACACGAACGGTGCTAAACAAAACCCTATTTCTTTTGCTGTCCGTCTGTGTCTGTCACAGAGGTGTCTCTCGAGAACCGTAACAGAAAGACACCTATGAAATGTCTGCATAACGTGTCCAGGTCAAAATCGTGAGTCCTGTGGCTCGAGAGGACGCGTGGGAAGCAGTGTGTGTGTTTGTTTGTTCTCGGGAGGTGTTTTTAAACAACACCGACTACTCCGGCCGAGTGTCGCGTTTCTACACAGTCGAGAGTAGGGTTGACGACTGAAAACTATTTTATTTTTACATGACAGTTCAAAGGAGGGTTATGTTTTTCGAGAGTAATGAGAGTCGAGGAAACGAATCGAGTAGCAGGGTGGAACCTTTGCGCTACTAATGTCATGTCGACATTCCATGCATCTGGCAAATAAATCATAACGAAATTGATTATGAAAAGGTTGCACCCTGTACGTGATTCAATTTCCCCGAATGCATGTATTAATGTGTATTTCTTTGGTCTTCTCCGTAGCCTAAACTGCTGGCCGGTTTTCAACATAATTATGATAATGAGGTGTCAATGGATTCTTCAAAACGGTAGGAGTGACAGCATAGGTGTTCCTCCTAACGCCCAAGTCATATTTTTGAATTATGAACATAGGTACTCGCCGTGTCTCAGTCAACCTCGTCATTGGCAGATTCATTTAAAAATTGATGGAACCACTTTCTCCTAAATTTGAATTGAATTGATTTATGAACATCAAACTTTATGTCATTCATGATGGAGTTTTAATACTTACCCATGATATTCCAAAGTGGTGTTCACGAAAAAAAGTATTGAGGGATATTAACTATTTTTTAAATTGTAACAATATGGGTACCTATTAATATAAATATGTTTCACGGGAACAGCAAAAAAAAATTATTTTTTAAAAGTATTATTTTTTTATTAAAAATAAAAAGTCCACATAAAAACTAAAAAGAAAAAAACATGTCAACCAGAGAAGCATCTGGAGGTCCATCGGGGAGGCTTATCCTAACAGTGGACGTCCTACGGCTGACATGATGATGATGATTAAAAGCTTCCGGTAAATCGAGTCCATTGCCTTTCTAATGTCCCCTTATTTCATGAACATGGCAGCCCTATCGATTCCTGTCGACGCGTCTTTTAAACTGCGCAAACAGCGCTCGGGTTTCGGATCGGCTCTAAAACAATACGCGCCCCGGCCAGCAGCGCGCGCGCAGCGACAATCAAGTGATCACTTGTAAATAAACATTTGAAGGTAACCACAGAAACAGGCCTTATTGTCTATCATCATCATCATCATGTCAGCCGTAAGACGTCTACAGCTGGACATAGGCCTCCCCAAGGCCCACAACTCAGACCGGATATACTTATACTTATTGTCTGTAGTAGGTACTTGGTTTAAATAGGTATTTAACTAAATGTAAACAAAACAACATCAATTGGTGTCTTAAATAAATAAATAGCATGGGACACTTGACACCAATTGACCTAGTCCCAAACTAAGCAAAGCTTGTACTATGGATACTAGGCAACGATAAACATACTTATATAGATAATACATACTTAAATACATATTAAACATCCAAGACCCGAGAACAAACATTCGTATTATTCACACAAATATTTGCCCCGGCCGGGAATCGAACCCGGGACCTCAAGCTTCGTAGTCAGGTTCTCTAACCACTTGACCATCCGGTCGTCAAATGAAAATAAATAAATATTGATATTCCCCCGTTTACATTTCTGTATTGAAATACACTAGTCTAGTTTGTATTACAATGATAGATAAGTAAAATGTTTAAAATCCGCGAATGAACCAAATCTGGCAGCTGTAGTTTGTTTACATTTAGGGGCTGTTTCACCATCCATTGATTAGTGTTAACTGGCGGTTAGGTGTGATGCCGTCTCTATTTGTTTTGTTAGAATAGACGGAGACGGCATCACATTTAACCGCCAGTTAACGCTAATCAATGGATGGTGAAACAGCCCCTTAGTTCAATACCTATATCCAAACCAAGTATAACACATTGCACTTCAAATCACAATCGTTTTCACTGCTTCTTTCTGTCGCATGGCTTAAGACGAGGGTAGAAAGAGATGGTCAACGGACTACAGTGACAAGGTATAGTAGGTAGTGCCACCAAAGTCTTAAGTCACAACAACATTTCGTGTAATGACAGCAGGATTTTGACATTCCCTCATTATCTTTTTGTGCAATGGGTTTTTTGTACCTGTGTGTGTAATCATTCACATCAACTCTCGTGGCACTACCTAAACTAAAGTGTAAAGATATCTTTGACCTCGATTGTACATGACAAGACTACAGTGAATGAAAATCTCCAGAAAATAAGAATGGTTTATTGGCTGATAAAAATAGATACACATACAGAAACACTGAAATATACACATCCATGCCTATTCCTACCATCCAAAATGGCCGCCACTCAGCTGTGTCGCGAAAAGATCTGAAGATTATTGTGAAGATAAACCGTCATCCCTCAGCCCTCTTGTTCTGAGAGGAGGCCTGTGCCCAGCAGTTGGACGTATATAGGCTGGGACGATGAAACCGTCATCAACTAATCAGACTTTAAATTAAATATAAAAGTATCATGGGCCACTTGACCTTGACAACAATTGACCTAGTCGCAGACTAAGCAAATCTGCTTGTACTATGGATACTGGACAACGGATAAACATACTTATATAGATAAATACATACTTAAATACATATTAAACTTCCAAGACCCGAGAACAAACATTCGTATTATTCATACAAATATCTGCCCCGGTCAGGAATTGAACCCGGGACCTCAAGCTTCGTAGTCAGCTTCTCTAACTTGGCCATCCGGTTGTCAATTACCTTATCCAATCATATTTCGAAACAAAAAGTTTCTGCAATGCCTAGACCAAAACACATTGCGTTTCGCAGATACAGGGCGTTCCAAGGCTTTATGCCATGGAGAGAAAGTATAGGTAGGTGTAAGTATCTTAAATATTGTACAATTGACAATTTTACTGAAAGTCTAAGTGTTAACTGGCGGTTAGGTGTGATGCCATCTCTATTTGTTTTGTTCGAATAGACGAAGACGGCATCACATTTAACCGTCGGTTAACGCTAATCAATGAATGGTGAAACAGCACCTAAGTATTCCGATTTTAAATATAATTTTAAATAACTAGCCGTTACCCTAGACTCCATCCGCGTGGTATTTGGTTATTACTATTCCGTGGGAAATATCCAATTTTCCGGGATAAAAACTATCCTATGTCCTTCCCCGGGACTTTATAGCGAATTTCATCTAAATAGGTTCAGCCGTTCAGACGTGATGAAGTAACATACAAACAAACAAACAGACTTACAAAGTTTCGCAATTATACTTAGTGGGATTTTTAATAATAAGCTTTATATCCTACCACTGATTATAAAGCTTATTATTAAAAATCCCACAGTTTAATACATCAGTGTATCCTACTATATTAATATTATAAATGTGAAAGTTAGTAAGTCTGTTTTCTTGTTACTGCATCACGTCTAAACCGCTGAACCGATTTAAATGGAATTCGGTATGCAGATAGTTTGAATCCCGGGGAAGGACATAGGATAGTTTTTAACCCGGGAAATTGCACAGTTCCCGCGGGATTGCGTTAAAAGAATTCTACGCGGACGGAGTCGCGGATAACAGGCTAGTTTTAAATTATATTTGAAGCACGGCAAGTCAGAAAAAAGGGGGCGCCCTGTGTAAACGTAAGCACCTTATAAATGTTCATAAATCCAACGAATGAGCCCAGCAGTTTACGCGAGGTGTCGCGCTTTGATCAATGCTCTTTCAAAAGAATTTCGCCTTTGTCAAATTCGTATCGCGCTATGATTGACGGCTTTCGCACAAACACAACTGTAATACTACTCTCAAACAAAACGCCAAACAAAACTAGCTCATATTACCTACGGCACAAAATCACTGTAATTTTATTTGAACTCGCGCGGTAATATTGTCGATGCGCAGAGAAACAAATGAACGTCGGCGGGAATCGAAATCAAAATGGCGGAGATTTGGACCCTGCTGCGTTCGATCGAGAGTCTTCTCGGTTTTTCGCTTGGGATTAAATAAGTGTGCAGTAGTCTAATAAGTGTGCCTTCGACGCTGGTTGGGAAATGAGTTTCCTTAGCAGAGGGGGTGGGGGTAATTGTCGCGGGATCAAAGCGGCGCGTCTGATCTGGCTGAGGTAGAGTCGTAATCAGGAGGAAACCGTTTCGTCAGTGGACGAACAAAATGGGAGGTCAAATGAATCAATGTTTAGATTAGCCCTACGAGTACCGTAGAAATGCGAAAAAAGTGAAATTGTGCATGTAAATTTGTGGATTCAACTTCCGTCAGCATGTTCCCAGATGACAATCGGCGCTTTCAAGGAAAGAAGATGGCATTCTAGACGACCAGATAATACATACCAATATAAGTCCATAATTAGGCGATTTTTTTTATGATTTAAAAAATTCGCTACTAGCTTGCGTCACTTAAACTAGACTTAAGCTAGACGACCAGATGGCCTAGTGGTTAGAGAACCTGACTACGAAGCTTGAGATCCCGGGTTCGATTCGCGTGTCGGGGCAAATAATTGTATGAAAAATACGAATGTTTGTTCTCGGGTCTTGGGTGTTTAATATGTATTTAAGTATGTATCTATCTATATAATTATATTTATCCGTTGGTTAGTACCCATAACACAAGCTTTGCTAAGCTTACTTTGGGACTAGGTCAATTGGTGTGTATTGTCCCGTGATATTTATATTTATTTATTTATTTATTAGTAATTATAGTGAGGTTCGTTTGACGTTACAATCTTGCTTGCGATTGGCTCATTTAGTTACGTAATTAATCAATCACAAACGTGACAGAAAATTTGGAAGTTTTCAAACGTACCTCACCAAACGGTTGCATTTTTTGTTTGTAACCTTACAACTTCGTATTTACGGACCAATTAGGAAAACTCTTTCTCCCGTTTGACCCATTTCAATTTAAGATTGTTTTTTTGGAATCTTTTTGTATTTTTTATTTCAATTCCAAATTTTTACTTTTACGGTCGTCCCGTAAAACCTAAATTGAAAATACAAACTGACATATAGATGCACAGAAAAACCAGAAAAATAAGACCAGCACTATACAGCTACACCACTGCTGGATTTCAATTTGACGGAAAAAATATGAACCCTGAGGAAGTTTTTGCTTATGGTGTTCGGGATGGCGACGCATTGTGGACGCCCTCTGCCGCGTCTAGGGGACATAGGACATTAAGTCAAGTAAGTCAAGAGGAAGTTTTTGAACTCGATTTTTAATAGAAATAATTTTCTGCAACTCGACGAATCGGGTCGCACGTATAGGGCGCGCACCCGCGGCGGCTTTGATTGTTTCCCAGTTTTTGCACTCGCGTAATGCTGTTATTTACGAGTCAGGAGCGCACCTCGTTACCACTATTAGTGTTGCGGCAGTGACACCGGCAGTGTACCTGTTAACTTAATGGTTTAGTCAATTTTTTTAAGCGGAGATTAAAGGAGTTAATTTTATTGTAGAGCGCATACACGCCAGTGGGTTACGCGTATTGAAACACTGGCAGGTTAGAAACTGAAAGGCGTTATTTAAATATAGAATGACAGTAGATCGGCAACTCTGTTATTTTTACAAGCTTTTATGTAACTTGTCCTGTTTTTTAGGGTTCCGGAGCCAAAATGGCAAAAACGGAACCCTTATAGTTTCGCCATCTGTCTGTCTGTCTGTCCGTCCGCGGCTTTGCTCAGGGACTATCAATGCTAGAAAGCTGTAATGTTGCACGGATATGTAAGTAAACTATGCCGACAAAATAGTACAATTAAAAATTCAAAAATATTTTTTTTAGGGTACCTCCCATAGACGTTAAGTGGGGGTGTTATTTTTTTTCTCATCCCACCCTATAGAGTGAGATAGCAATGATTTTTCGATTCAGTGACTTGTTTGCGAAATATTCAACTTTAAAGTGCAAATTTTCATAAAAATCGAGCGCCCCCCCCTCTAAAATCTAAACCGGTGAGTGGAAAAAATTGAAAAAAATCAGGATGGTAGTAAGTATATCAAACTTTCAAGGAAAACTATAACGGCTAAGTTTGCTTGAGAGTTATTAGTAGTTTAGGAGTAAATAGCAGCCTAAGATATAAAATATACCTAAACTTGGAAGATTCCGTATAAAATACGAAATCCTTAGAATATATTATTTAATTTTTTCGTAATGGCTACGGAACCCTATTTTGGGCGTGTCCGACACGCTCTTGGCCGGTTTTTTTTTTGGGTCACACTCATCTTGCAAGTTCATTTTGTTTAACCAACTTCCAGTGGTCGGATAGACTTGAAATTTGGTATAACATGTGCAGGTTACATGCCAATGCTATTACAGTCAGTAAAAAGGCTTGTATAGGTACAGAAACTTGAATTTTTAATTGCATTAGAATTAGAAATGTATAATATCTAAGTAGTGTAAAGAGCTAACTTTGTGGGCGGCAGGCAAATGATAATTTGACCTAAAATATAAATTTTTCACATTGGGAAACTTTATAAATCACCAATTCATTTATTTGACGATTCGATATATCTATACATATATATCTAGTTTATTATAATTTGTCATGATCGATTGTAGAATATAGGCGTATTAAACGTAAATGTGTCATGATAATCCATGTACGTAGTTTTTTTTATTGTTTATGTTATATGTTTTATTTACTTTGTTTTGCTTATTTTAATAGTTAACATATATATAACAAAACAGGTATCCCATCTTAGGCCTCTAGGTTGGCAACGCATCTGCAATACCCTGGTGTTGCAGTTGTCTATGGGCGGTGGTGATCTCTTACCATCAGGAGACCCACTTGCTCGTTTGCCATCCAGTCGAATAAAAATAAAAAAAAAAAAACAACAAAACAAACATTATATCAAAAAATTACTTTCTGCCTCAAACAGCACATGGCTTCTTGGCAATGATGGTCTGTCCAAAAGCGCTGGTATCTACTTATTTTATTTGGCAACTCAACTAACTAACTAACTATTTATTTATTTATTTGAAAGCAACTAAAGTCCATTTCTTGAGAATTAATCAGTTAATTATAACTTATTTTGGTTTTAAGGGCTAAAAAATAAACTGGCTGGATATGCTATTGGAAAAATCCCAAATTGAACTCGTCATAAAATAAACTGTTTTATAAAAGTCTTGTCTTGAAATTATTACTACTCAATTCTGTCAAAATTTCATAAATTCCCAACGTCAAAGTCGGGAGCCATCGATCAGTGTCACGCGCAGCTTGACAGGCGCCACGTTGACAGCTGACAGCTGTCATGGCGGCTAAAAAACGGCGTTACTTGATATTGTGTAGCGTATTGCCAAAATGAGAGTTCATAAACATTTCGTTACTACTTTCAAAAAAGCTCGTACCTCAAAATTGTTAATTTTTCCGAGTGCTTTGTGGACATTATTTGAAGGGTCAATTTTGTTTGTGACGTGATTTTTTCAAAGTACTGACTATTTTCTGCAAAAAGTTAAAATAGAGTAATGTAACATAAATAAATATATTCTTAATACAAGCTCTTTTTTCTGACTGTATAAAAATAACATTGGCAAGTGGGTGAAATTCAATTAACATGATTTGACGCGAACAAACATAAGGTCACGATCGTTAGTTTGGGACCCACTTAAGTTCGAATTTCTGTCATTTTGTATTTTGTAATTCAAAGGACCTTTTGACGAAATGGGTCTCAAATGAACGCTTAAAATAAAAGCTTGTAATAAAACTCTTAGATACTTATTCTCTTTTCTAAAATAAGTAAGGAATTCTGTTAATAATGACTAATTAGCCAAACTTTAAATGTAATTAAAAACATACTTACATCATCATCAACTATAAAAATGACCCATAAATCATCGACAAAGCACTTAACAACTGAAAGAAATACTTAGCCAATCGTTAATTAACTTAATTAACCATCAAACCATCATATTTACCCACTAGATATTACCCGCGACTTCACTTGCGAAGAATTCATTTATCGCTATCGCAAATAGTGCAATTTTTTGGGTTAAAAATTATCAGATGTGTTTGGTATTGCAGGTTTTAAACTAGGTATCTGTGTTTCAAAACGGAACCAAATCCATTCAGCCATTTTAACGCGAAAAAGTAACAAACATACATCGTCCAATCCTAACAAACTTCCGCGCTTTTTATATTATTAAGTTTAGTAGGTAGCTGTTGCCTGCGCCTTCATCCGCGTAGAATTCGTTAATCGCCATCCCGCGGGAACTATGCAATTTTTCGGGATAAAAACTATGCTAAGCCCTTTCCCGGGACTCAAACTATCTGTATACTGAATTTAATCTAAAATCCGTTTAGCGGTTTAGACGTGAAGAGGTACAAACAAACAGACTTACCAACTTTCGCGTTTGTAATATTAGTGGGATTATTCGCATATCTTATCTCAGGCATGATGTAAAACAATAACAGTCGGTCATAAATTACGGATAAAGCTTGAATGCGCAAATAGCAATTTTTATGCACATTGTTGTTTCAAAGGCACTCATTGGTGTGTTAATAGCGGAACGCACGGTAGGTGGTGATTGTATATTAAGAAGTGGCATATGTAAGTATGTATGTACCTACCTATGAAAAAATAAAATAAAGAAGTATTGCCTTTGGCGAGGTTTCGAAAGTATACAAATTAGGGTTGTAACGGCGGCCTTCTTAGCGGAGGCGGAGGCGGATGCGGAGGCGACGAGTTTCGAGAGACGAGGAGTTTCGGAGGTGAAAGTGGATGTGGAAAAAATAGTAGTTTATGCTTTATTCAACTCAAAAATCTCTAAAATTTCTAAAAAAACTACCAAATCTCACTTGTTTTCGGCGTCATCGTGCATGTGACTTAAATAAACAATTATGAACAAAATCACAAAAAAAATCGCGGTTCAATCAAACATACGTTTCAATTTCGTATGTCCAATCAACGAGACAGGTTGATTTTCCTACATAGGTACTCTTTGGGTTGATTCCTGTCGTGTGTAATAAAAGCGCGCCAAGATAATGAAATGAGTAATAAACCTCCGTTATAACTCCGCAAAAAAAATTGCAGAGGCGGAGGCGGAGGCGAAGATACGATTTCTTGCGGAACTTCCGCAGTAACGGAGGCGGAGGCGAAGTTCCGTTGCAACCCTAATACAGGGGTCTTGGCACCGAATACGAATTTGTCCCGTTCGGTGTCGAGACCCGTGATCCGTGGGTTCTGGTGCTTTGACGCTATACATATAAGGAAATAACAAAGAGTATACTAGACGTCACTTGGGACCGAAGAGCGGGCCTTGCCCTTGAGCGGGTTTGACCTATGGCCTTTCAAGCAGAGGATCGTGGGTTCAAACCCGGCTCGCACCTCTGAGTTTTTCGAAATTCATGTGCGGAATTACATTTGAAATTTACCACGAGCTTAGAGTAGCACTACACCGTTGTCCCTGTGGTATGATACACCATGGACTTTCCTGCCAAAGTAGCGCGAGCCACTTCTCCCGTCATGTTGCACTCAATGACATAATCCGTGAGGAATACCTAAGAAACGCACCCGACTCGCACTTGGGTGTTCCGTGATACTTTGATGAACGAAAAGTGTGCCGTTAAAACCCAAAAGGTTAATGTTTTTGCAGATGGCAGGACCTTGTGCAAGGTCCGCCCGGATTTCTACCACCATCTTGCTCGCTAATCCTGCCGAGAAGCAGCAGTGCAATACCCCTGGTGTTGCAGATGTTTATGGGCGGTGATCTCTTACCATCAGGAGACCCACTTGTTCGTTTGCCATCTAGTCGAATAAAAAAAAGGTTGAAAACGCCTGGTATAGGGCCTGAACCGGCATGCAACCCTTTCACGACACGACCTGCGCGTACGCATTGTTCTAGCGGCTAATTGATCGGCGGAAGCGCCGAGTGTCGCGCTCAAAATGAGCACAAATGAGCATATAATAGCTGAATGCTTGAGCTTGAATGGGGAGGAAGCGGGGCGTATAGCGTCAAAGGCGCCGAATTGAATTGGCAAATTGGTAGGTGAAATTTCTTGGGTTTCGTTTCGGTAAAAGAAAGGAAGGGTTTTTTAGAGTGCGAATTTAAACGTGCGAATTAAAAGGGGGTGTAGGCTTCGACTGTCGCTATCGAAGGGATTTGATGTAGGTTTCTTGCTTTATGCATGTCTTCGAATTTTCGGTGTTGATTTCTGCGAGTTTCTGGCTGAAATGGGGTTTGTAGATTCATTCTGTCATAAACTTTTTTAACGAGTGCATTATGATTATGACACTTTTAAGCTGCCATTTTCACAGGAATATCAGGAAAGTAGGAAAAGTATATATATGAAATTAACAAAAAAACTGGCTGCCCTTAAATAAAACTATAAGTAGGTATAGGTACTTAAGTAACATTAGAAAAACTAAAAAGGAAAAACGAGGCTAGAACTCTGTCATTTAACTTAAACCTGAATAGTCGGAGCCCCTTTAGTGGAACATGTTTAGCTTTATGACGATTTTTTGACAGCGCTGCAGCTCTGGTTACAGGGCTACGGCACATGCTGAGCTGAGTCCTTTTGGCATCACACTACAGCACAATGTCTCTTATTTTCCTCTCTTCTCCTATTTATGTTTTACTGTGTTTTTGTTGTGATGTAGTATGTTTTTCTTGTCAATAAATGTTGTGAGTTTGAGTTAGAGTTTTTTTTAAAGTAATTTGAAATTACCACGGAATAGACAACTGGCAAATTTCTCATTCTTTTCTCGTGAGCGACGCTGCGGGATAAAGCTAGTAATCTCATAATTGAACTAAAACGGTGTCGATAGCCTTTACCGTGTAATTTCGAGTATCATCGCACATTAAATTTTCAAATGGGTTAGCAGGCGCGTGGCGTCATCAGCCGCCTTTGTTGTCGGGGCTAGACGCGCGACTCCAGTGTCGATAGCGAATTCGATCAAAAACGTTAGGTTAGCGACCATTCATATACTTGTACCTCCACACCATTTTTTTTATAATGATGGTTGACATTAATGTGTCACCTATATTTGCTCGATGTTCAGTGTCATGTCTTTCGATCACACGTCTTTCATATAAAAGGGTAGGCAACGACTATTTTTTTTCAACCTGCTCGCCGGTTTTGGATACTCTTGACCTGACCTTTCTTTCGGACATCTTCAATCTGATCATGGAATATCCTTCTTAGAGACCCCTTCCAATATTTCCATTAACACTTACCTCAACGGAGATTTTTTAACAAAAATTCGAATAGAAACCTTTAGCCTACCTTTCCTGACTCACTCCTAGGAGTGTTTAGTAAAACTTAACCCAACCATCTGCTGAAATATCCCTCTCAAACTCAATACGTTTCAAAACATTTTTTATAGTTTGTGTTTTTATTCGAACCCTAGTACCTACAGTACCCATCCCGTCACGATTTGCTAATAATTTACATACAAAATTTTTGCAACATTCAAACACTGCGTCAAAAATGTGACTCTTACAAAGAAAGTGGCGCACTTATTTTTTTTTACAAACGGTACTGGATTGTTTTACCGTACAATGGCCGAAATTTCATAAAGCTGGCTTATAATCGACATTGTCAAAAAACCTTTAAAAAAAAAAACAGAAAATTACGCTCCAAGAATCGAACTTGACTCCTCGACATTCTGTGTTGTGTTCACCATAATTATACAAGTTTAGCTATGGCATACATAACGAAAAAAACAAGCGGGAAGAAAATCCACAGGTCCAATAGTGATTTATAAACAAAAATATCCCCAAAGAATATCAGCTAGGTATGTATTTTTTTCTATACGACTCAAAATTCCCAAATCATCGATATCGACTTTCACCCCGCTATCGCCAGCGCGTTCGCTAGCGCGTAGCGCCCCGCCGGCGAACGCCGCTGGTGTAATTGTCAAATTAGCGGCAGATCAAAGGATTCGGCGATTTGTCGCTTTTTGATAATGTGATAAGTTTCGCGGGCGATTGCGTTGGAGTGGGGCGCCGGTGTCAGCGAGGCCGCGAAAATCATGGTTGATTGTAAGAATCAATAAATCAATCAAAAAAATAAAACAATCAGTAACAGTTACATATAAGTACATTAGGCAAGAATTTATGTTGTACTAGCTTTTGCCCGCGGCTTCGCCCGCATGGAATTCGGTTATCGCGTGCTGTTCCCTCGGGAACTGTGCATTTTTTCGGAAAAAAAAGTAGCCCATGTCACTCTCTGGCCCATAAACTATCTCTATGCCAAATATCACGCCGACCCGTCGCTCCGTTTCGACGTTAAAGACGGACAAATATACAAACACACAAACACACACTTTTGCATTTATAATATTAGTATGGATGGATTTTGTACGTAATTTCTGATTTTATCCATTAAACTGCTAGGTGTGCAAGAGCGTTAAGCAAGGCTATAGAATTGTCTGTTCCCGTCGGAAACTAGAGGCCTTATTGTCTTAAATACTTAGAATCACAATCGTTTTCACCACTTCTTTCCGTACACGGTGTAAGGCCGTATTTTCTAACGTTTCTGACGCTCGCGCTCGCAATCAAGTGACAGTTTTTGTATGCGAAAACTGTCACTTGATTGCGATCGCGTGTGTCAGAAACGTTAGGGTTAGGGAATACGGCCTCAGTTCTCAGCCCTCTTATCAAATTTATAGCGGATCATTAATATTTGTTGAATTTATATCTGTTAATTACCAATCGTCTAGTTGAGAGCTTTGGTTGTAAAATAAACATAACTTAACCTAAATCAACCTTTAGATAACTCGATCATAAAAGTTTGTCTTATCAATAGTGTCAGCGGAAAGTATTTCGTCCATTATTCTTTTAACTCCCAAAGGTCCCAAAGCCTAATCATCAGTGTAAACTAGGGTAATTGTAAATATAGGTAAGTATCGCTAGTAAAAAAAAAAAGCCCCAATGAAACAGCAGCACCATCCGCAAGGGCATTATGCTTATTTGGGACCATTTCGTGACCGCGATACGTACTTCTCTATTTTTATTTTATTTTTTTTAATGTCACGAATAAATGTTTTCTTTCTTTCTAAACGTTATTATGTCGCGCACAGCCGCTGTAAGTGGGGCCACGCCATCGTATCCAGCCACCCCGCGGAAAGCGTTCGCCGGGTAATTTGCCCCCGTCTGCACCCGATACGCGCGTTACTCTGCGACTTGCTTTGTGCTTGCCGTTTAAAAGTTAAGGTGTAAAACTTAGGGGGCGATTATTGAATACACTCGCGAAATTAACATTCGAGAATAGAAAAACGCTGAACTTTAATTTTTAAAGAACTGGTCAACTGTTACTGGAAAAAAGTCGGCTCAATGTGAGTCGGACTAGCGCATTGAGGGATCCGTACAATTTATTGAATCAGGAGTCCATCAATGAACTATAAATAATAATTACTTAGCTCTCCCGCGACCTTATGATGCTCCTCAAAGTTCACTGTGTAAGAACACATACAAAATTACACAATCTCAACTATCACCACCACACTGTACTGATGCGTTTTGATCTCGGCCAGAGTTCATCCTCAGAGCATCTGGTAGCATGGTGAACGGTTGTGTTGCTTGACTGGTGTGAGAGTTGGGTTTGTGTAATTAGTGTGTGTATTACAGTGTAGGTGGAGGAGCTGCATGAACACACATTTTTTGCATAGACATAGCTATCATAAGGTCGTTGGTGAGTCTATTTCTTTTGGTTCTGTGTTACCTTATTACGTCTGAACCGCTGAACCGATTTAGATGAAATTCGGTACCTATACAGAGAGTTTGAGTCCCGGGGACATAGGATAGTTTTTAGTCTGCGGACGGAGTCGCGGGCAACAGCTAGTTGTTTATAGTTTTATAGATAACCCACATCAGCAGCCTAATCATCAAGAGATTTACTACCTCTTTCGCCTTTCTCTTTTCACTAAAAAAAAAAAACTAAAATGCATTTTCGAGGCGACGCGCTTGCAGCGCAGGAGTGGACATCCGCCAATCAGCGCGCGCGCATCCTCATTGCGCGCAGGAAGACGGCAATTCGCCCCATCGGAGTACCGGCTGTGCTAAGAATATTACAGAACTAAGTTAGTCTTTACTCGCGTCTTTACACGCGTAAACCATTAGATTCTTTCAGTTCCGCCAGTTGCATTGGGATTCCAGAATTTTACATAACTCCCATGCATCGGAACTCTCGAAACTTACAACAGTCAAGGGCATAAGTATATGTATGTACGTTAAAAATATCTGTACATCTTTATGCCAGTAACCATAAGATCGATGCATACATATATTTGCCAATACGGCTGTATAAATTTTTAGTATACCCTCGACTGTACATAATAGTTTTCATTTGTATTGTATTAAAAACACTTGTCTAAAATGGTAGGTATGTTTCTAGAGTTAGCGGTTAGATTTTAGAATTTGATAGGTACCTATGGATTTCACGGGAACATCGGGATAAAAAGTATCTAACCTATTTTTATAATTTTTATTTTATGTATCTGTAGGTTTTTTAAATTTCATGGTAAGTATTTTAACCTATATTTTGTTGGAGAGGCCAGCTACCAAATATGAGTAAGATTTTGTGGAAACCTAATAAATCGTCCAATCTATGGAAACATTTCTCTATCACGATCTAAAAAACCATTCCGTTTAACTAACTAAACCACCTCCCTAGATATTCCGTAGTTACTTTAAAACATCTTTTTCTACTCCTATACTGTAATATGTGATTTACTTAATCAGGAACAGTAATATAACAACATACATATCAAGGTTCTGGAAAAGTCTATATTGTCTATTAACAGCACTGTATCGTAATAACAACACACTGTGATCGTAATGTTGCTAAAAACGATACTGAGGGCCTACTCCGAAGTTCAAAAATTGAGGTTCGTATCGTACCGTCCCTCTCGCTCTCGTATTAAATAGTATACTTAAGTGTCAGACGGACCGCACGACGCGAACTTCGAGTCTGGAGTTTCGTAGTAGCCCTGCTGCAATCACTTACTTTTTTTTCTTAATTCGTACATTCGGACACGCTAAGGTGCCAGTTACATATTTTATATGGTTTTTATACAGAAAAAAACTTTCCGAACCTACTAATCCATAGCCTGCCAACATTTAAGTAATGCGTATTTTTAACATCGACACAGGCAAATAAACGTTAATCAAAAACAAAATTTAACTTAGACATATTTTGACATTTTCATATTTCTCACTTGTTTATTGTTGTTTACCTTCTCTTTGCGGTTGCGATACTTTTTACTAAAGTATGAAAACATTTCAAGTTTACTTTTTCTCTAATTTTGTATTTTAATTAATAAGTACCCAAGTCGAAGAAAAAGTATTGTATGCAACGTTGTAAAAGTAAGTCAAAAAAAGCTCGTGGCGTCTTTTCCTTACGATGTTCGCTAAAGCTCACATCGTAACTCACGCCACTCACCTTTTTTGAATCCTGTTATACAACTGTTGCATAAAATACTATTAATAAACTGTCTATAGACTATTTCTATAGTGTCAGGGACAGGTGCTTTCGCCAGTTCACAATATCGGAGCCCTTGTGTGACATATAAATATTGATCAAGTGTCAGCGCTTGACTAATTGCCTGGGGGTTGGCCGCTCAGCCGCTGTTTAGCTTGTAAACAAGCTGGGAAAGTAGCTAAAGGGGTAAAGAAAGAAAGAAACAAAGAGATTTATTTGGTTCCATGAGTACCACATTACAGTAATAAAAATAATAAGACTAAAACTAGCAATAAAACTATGTTATTCGGTGACACGACAGGATACCAAAAAGGGTCTCCATTCAGCATGTGTCACACGTTATGTAGGTACAATGTTTCTGATTGGCTCAATAACGGAGAAAGAAAGGAAGGAACAGTAGCAATATAGTCTCTTTTTTTCTAAGTCGGTACAATGTTTCCGATTGGCTCAACAATGCAAACAGAAAGGACGAAGTAGCTAAGTATTGCTAGTCTCTTCTTCTTCTAAATCACTACGCTCTTGACAGAGAGGATGTGGTCGTCAGAGCAGGGCCGGATTAAGAATCTTTGATATCTTAAGCAATCCACACCTGTGGCTGTGGCACCCCCCCCCCTAATGTATAAGTAACCGGGTCCAGCCTTACCTTTTATGTGCTGCCCAAGACGTGATGCCCTAAGAAATTACTTAATTTGCTTATTGGCTAATCCGGCATTGCGTCAGAGAATTAATAGTAGACCTTCATGACAACTTTCTTGGGGAAATAGTGTGGTGGTTTCCACTGCACTTCTACACCGCAGAGCTGGAGTCCGGAGTTTGGTAATATACTGAGCGGCAACAAATCTGGCCCTCAAATGTATGCAGTGATAGGTAATGAGGGCTATCGCGAATGAATTCGCCGCTAGAGGCGCTAGTGTAGCGTGAGGTCTCCGAAATGTCAAATCTCATAGTTTTTGGGTGAGCTCATCTTCAGAGTGACACAACCGTGTACCATGCTACCAGTTGTTAGAGTCTCTAAGTTCTGGTTGAGTTCGAAACGCGTCAGTGTAGTGTGGTGGTGGTGATAGATGGGTTTGTGTGATTTGTGTGTGTTCTTACAGTGTGGAGGTGGAGGAACTGCATGAAAACGCATATTTTGCATAAGCTTGCTATCGTAAGGTCGCGGGTGAGCAAGGAAATTATTTTAGTTCGAGGTAAACCAGTTTGAGAATAAAACTGAATCCAAAATGATTTAGAAAATAATATTTCCTTGAAACTTCCACAGAACACCGGTCATCGTCTAACACAAGCCATCAATAGCTTAACGTCAACGCTGACCAGAAGCCACATCCAACTTACCAACAACAATCCAGCACCAAAAGATCATATCGTCAACATACACCAGCGACTATACGCCCTTTGAAACCCAACATCTCGCCTGTTGATACCGGTCACCATCTGTCAAGAGCTCAAAACTCACAAAGAAAATTAAAAGAAATAATAATCGGTAGCCGTAGCCGTCAAGTCATTGTGTCCATTCCGAGGCACTTCCAAAGTTTTCTAAACACTAACGAGCGGCAACTGTTTTTATTTTACAAAACAGTTTAGAAGCTCCCGTTTACGTCGGTTTATTTATCCCATTGTGCGTAAGCGGATCAGTCCAGGGTTTTTTACTTTAATCAAATAAACATTAATTTGCAGTGTTGCCAGGTATCCCGTACTGGTTCTCTGTTTTTTTCGGCGAAATATTATTCCCAAATGTTTAATTTGCCAAACTCTTTCGTTTCCGAACGCACGATTTTCTCATACAACTTTCATAAAACGCACCTAACCTAACCTACCTACGGTGTTTTATAAATAAAAGAAATTACATAGAGAAAAATGTGGAGGAAATTGAAAGTTGGGGAATAAAACAGTTTAGCAAATGAAACATTTGGGAATCATATTTCTGCGAAAAGGCAGGCCCTTACATATTTACTACGGGAGATCCACATATTTTGACCGACCTCTACCTTACCTGTCCTACAGACAATTAAAACGAAAATTTACTATTCTGCGTCAGAAGTAGGGTTGTGTTTAGTACAAATCAATAAAATCAATGTATATGAATCAATAAAATAAGTATCAGATGAATGTACGACGCAGTAGTATCAACACAAAAATATTAATTAAGTACCATTTTCTTTTTCACATTTTTAAATTGTAAAACCTGTCCCTCAGACACAAAATTAAAAAGTCAATCTACAGTACAAAGAAAACGGTTTTTCGAGTTGCTCTCTCGGCTTTTTTCAAATTCAACCTGGCAACACTAATTTCTTGTGAGGAAGCAATTATTGTGGTCTGTTGTTGAACCGTTCTGGAGGTGTGAGCTGGAGAGACGGATGTGTTTTTAAACGGTTACGAAATGCGTCGAGGCTTATAGTAAACCTGCACGGGGACATTACTTTCGTGTTTTAACCGTTTCGACTTTTGGGCCTAATGGGTTCTTTTTAAGTTGTCGTTTGTGGAAAAACTGTGGAAGATACTAAAGTTTCCAGAGTAGGTATAGCGTCTATGATCGTGTCCTCCATGCGACTCGCTGTTTTTTTTGGGTTGTGTCGCCTTATGGGCCAAATTTGGCAAATGTATTATTTCCCAACTATCAAATTTTTCAGGAACTAAGAATTTTTCTCAAGAAAATATAATTTCTCTTACGGTTTTATAGAGCACAGTAGGTTAGGTTAGGTTTGTTTTATAAAAGTTCCGAAAATAATATGGTTTTAGAGAAAATCATGACTTGGGAAATAAAACAACAACATTAGGGAAAAAAATATTGTGCGTAACGGCGGAGGACATCAGCAAGTCAGCAAGTATCTCCGCGATATTTTCTTTCACCGTAAAACTCGTCGTAAATTTCGAATGTAACATGAAAAGGTCTAGTCTAGTAACCCAGTTTTATGGATGACATGACATTTTGTCACTAGTTAACTTGGATTTAAATAATTAATTAACTATGATCCGTGCAAGTCAGCCTTAAAAGAATATTGTACAGATCGAGCGATTAATGTTATTCCATAGTATTTGTCGGATACTTTTCAGACGAAATACGATGGCAAACTATATCTGTGCCTATGATTAATATTCATTGTCGAAATTTACGACCAGATGGCCTATGGTTAGAACCTGACTACGAATTGAGGTCCGGGTTCGATTGTGTCGGCAGATATTCTGTTTATAAAATAACGAATGTGTTCTCGGTCAGTGTTTAATATGTATTTAAGTATGTATCTATTATCATAATTATATTTATCCGTGGTTAGTACCCATAACACAGCTTTGCTAAACTTACTTGGATAGGTCAATTTGTGTGAATTGTCCCATAATATTTATTTATTTATTAAATTTACAATGAATATCCCAGATTGACGATGTCTTTATAATAAAATAGGTACATTTATTGTTGCCTGCCACTAAATCATACTCGATTTCTTCTAACATGATTCAAATGACACATGATGATTATGTAACTTTGTGAGGCGGTACCTAATTTTTTATTTTTTTCCAACAGAGATATAATGCTAATATAAATACTTATAATTTATTTATAAACAAACAAATAATATATACAATAATTAACAGAAACAAAAAAAAAAGAATTACAACTAACTTACTCTAATCCTAAAAATCTATATTTACAAATATCACCCAAGTCGTTGCTATTGGGCAGGGTACCCATGCTGGGTTGCCAATGCCAATACGTTGACCGAGGAAAGAGCCAGCATTGAAACTGCTGATTGTTCGAATAATTGAACTCAAATTTGCTAACAAATTGTTATGTTACTGCTTAGGTACTGTGTTATATTAACTTACTTTCTTTATTGAACGCCCTTACAATGTTGTTTCAATAGGCCGCAATTGCTAGAGGTGAGGGTTATCGGTAAAAAAAAAGCAATAAAATAAACGAACTTATTATTAATTTGCAAGATTGTTCGTCAGAGTCAGAAAGTGACACTCCAAGAGTTGAATAAATTATATTTAAAAATTCAAATAAGACTTTCAGTTCGATAGCGTAACGTTTAAACCAACAAATAATGCTATTGCCACTTTTAGCACTAGGTAGGTACATGCAAAAGTATCGATAGTTTGCGTAACGTTAGGAGGGACTCTAGTTACGTCAGTTTGGCATCTATCATTTGAATCATGTTAGAAAAAATAGAATATAACGATTCACGAATCAACTGAATTCTCCTTTCATTCTAACTTATAGGTATTGTTCAAACAAACAAGACGAATTATTTTAAAAAAGAAAACAATTTAAACTGACAGAAGCTCATTGAGCAGCGTAACGTATTCAAATATCGAAAATTGTTGACAAATTAAGTTCCCTACGCAGACTCGAACTCCCTTACCACTTGAGTCGTCTCTCCAAAATTGTACAACTTCACCAAAAAGACACCGCAACCAAACTCTACCGACACACTCTTAAGTAAAAGGTTGAAAGTTCAAAATTGAAAGCATCGTATTTTAAGATACGAAAAGTAAACTTGGTCGTTGATATGAAGGGACAGGACAGCCGTTCGTTTTACTAGTTACTCAATTAGGCCCTTTGTATTTGTTTATCTGAGTTTGTATAGCCGTATGGAAAGGGACACGCATATAACATACCCTAAGTACAAAAGAGACGGCCGATGCAAAGTAATTTGAGACAGTTCTTTTCACCAGCGCGGTAATACGTTCCTATTTTGAATGGCAACACGAAACTGGCGGGAAATGCATTTACATTTTTTCTTTTTCTAATTTGTGTAATGGCGTCTGTCACCGATTTTCTTTGATACATTCCGGTTTGGAAAGTTAATGCGGTTCTTTGATGGTTTTTGTGACTGCTAAAAATGTTTGTATTGACTTTAATGTGGCAGCCTTTTGGGAAATCCTCTAAAAGTAATTGGTTTTTAACTTGTAGCTGGCCGGAGCGTTTAACGATTTGCACGTAAACGAAAAAATCGCATCAGTTTGAATTTGGAACGCGTTTCTTTCACCGAATGAGGGCTATCGCGTATGAATTCTCCACTAAAGGCGCTAGTGTAGCGTGAGGTCTCCGAAATGTCAAATCTCATAGTTATTGGGTGAGCTACGCGGGTTTATTTATAATTAGAATAATTTTGTGAATATTTTGCAATATCTGAAATTAATTATGGCAAATATGCGTTCCGGGGCAATGAATGGCTGTGTTTTGAGACAGTTTTGTCTTTCGGAAACTTTTGTCCTCCCTTTTTTCCGAACAAAACGGGGACTTTGCAACACTGTGGCATGCTCGATATTTTTATGGTACGGTTTTAAGGTGTATTAAATATGATTTTAATCTGAACTTTGTTTTCACGCCCGTAATAACAGACTTTGAAAGCCATACTTAAAAACCTCACGCAACAGTGCGCCATCTAGTGAGACAAAAAACGATAGCCCTCATTCGTGTATTTACAGTCTTGTTTCAAACTGCCTAAAAACCTTAAAATCTTAACTTGTCATGAGAAATATTGATTGACATCTAGGTAACCTGGAGTCCATCTGCATGTATGTAAAAGTGTTAAGTTTAAATAAGCGGCACTACAGTAGGGAGGGGGTAAATTTAAAAGGAAGGTTTTTATCGATAATCACAGTAACGTACTCGCGTATTTCAGACACTCGCTAAGCGCTAATCTAGAGGAATTTAGAACCATTATTTACTTACCGGTTAAAGCTGGAGCTTTTGCAACTTTTCCCTCATTTTCAGATTGTTTTCCTTTAAAACTCGAAACAGCCCCTTAAAGTTAATTATAAAAAATAAAAAATAATAAGTGACTTTATTAAATTCACACAGGGCACATGCGCAATTAATACTTACGCCTGAGTCTTTTGCCACATAATGAATGATACATATTTATATGAATGGTTAATTTTTTTACTGGCAATAATGTCTTTTCTTTCTTTCCTTAACTTTTTCCCGCGAAAGGGCTAAGTTCTCTCAAGACGCAGACAAAGTTGCAGACAACAGCTAGTCACTTATCTGTGACTTATCTACCACAGCAGAGCGTGCAAAAATATCTCACACGCCCTACCAGCCCTAGAAATAGAGTCCTGTGAGATATTTATGCACGCTTTCTTGTGTCAGATATTGTCGCTGGTGACTGTACTGTCAAGCAAATCTCTACCGAGAGCGCTCGCGAAAATAATCAATCACAGAGTCTTCACGTCCAATTTCATCCAAAATGGAGCTCCCCAATATTGACTGTAGCTTTATATTCGTGTCATACACTGAATTTAGGTGTTGCAAAAACCCGATCAAGTGCGAGTTGGAGCCGTATGCGATGGGTTCCGGACAAAACCGTAAAAATATCGAGGATAAACGCATTTTTTTTGTGGTAAAATTTTGCAACCTTTAGTTTTAGTCACGACAGAACGGCTTGTTGTTTAGTTGTATGGTTATGGGTACGTACTACGTATGTTATAATTTTTTACAAGAACCGAGTTCGATGCGGTTTCTTGCATTATTTTTGTATTATTTTGGGCCATGTTCTATTGGTTTATACTCGCAAGCCATCAGGAGGCGCTGCAATAGGTTCTAGTCTATTATGTATTATTTACTTACCCTGTTTCTATGTATAAACTTCCCAAAATTACTTAATTTATTAAACTCAATTTTTATTTCATATATAATGTACTTACCTACTCTTTTCAGAGAACTTCTTTTATTTTTATAAGATCATCGATTAACTTCGATTTTAAAGAAACAATTTATTTGTTGTTATTGTTTATTTTTAAAGCGGCAAAACCGAAAAGTTACTCGTTGGTCTATTTATTATACATAAACTATTAGGTATTATGTATAATAGTTTCAGCCCTATGACAGACGGACGGACAGAAAGAGGAACCTTGGCAATAAGGCCGGATGGTACCCTTTGTGTTCGGAACCCTAGAAAGATTTCCGTACGCGCGCGCCCCTCGCAAATATGGGAATATCGGGACTTTGCGCGATCAGGACCGATGGTGCATAAAACATCGCTACGAAATCAAACAAAAAGTGAACGGCCTGGTGCAACAGTGAACCAGGCGCACGTTTTTTGTAAACACCATGTCAGGCCAGTTCAATGACTTGTTTGACTTCTTTTTTTCGCTAAAAGTATGAATATATAGTGTTACTTTGTTTAAAAGGTTCAAGTTTTTTAGGGTTCCGGAGCCAAAATGGCAAAAACGGAACCCTTATAGTTTCGCCATGTTTCACGTCTATCTGTCTATCTGTCCGCGGCTTTGCTCAGGGACTATCAATGATAGAAAGCTGTAATTTTGCACGGATATTTATGTAAACTATGCCGACAAAATGGTACAATAAAAAAATCTAAAAATCTTTTTTAGGGTACCTCTACCACGTACATAGACGTCAAGTGGGGGTGTTTTTTTTTCTCATCCAACCCCATAGTGTGGGGTATCGTTGGATAGGTCTTTTAAAACCATTACTGATTTGCTAAGACGATTTTTCGGTTCAGTGATGTGTTTGCGAAATATTCAACTTTAAAGTGCAAATTTTCATGAAAATCGGGTGTCCCTCCCTCTAAAATCTAAACAGGTGGGTGGAAAAATTTGAAAAGATTCAGGATGATAGTAAGTATATCAAACTTACAAGGAAAACTATAACGTTGAAGTTCTCTTAAGAATTACCGTTTTTTTTACCCTTTGACAGATAGCTAGCATACAGCGCTATACCTTGTCGCACATTCAATATTGAAAGATAATTTTAATGACATAAGTATTCACTTTGATAATGAACTAGTACATAGTTTGAAACGTGTCAGGATTTTCAGTTTCCAATTGAGTAGGTATGATCAAACTTTGACGTGGTTCTTTCGAGGTTAAAATATTTTTAACAATATTTGGTCGATTCCGTTATAGCCAATGTTCATTATCGATATTTGAATCGAAATATGTGGTACTGTTTTGAAGCTAATACAGAAATTAAGAATAGCATACACTTACTGCATAATGCGCTCAGTATGCACATCCCTCGCACCCTTCTCGAACCCGAAACGGGGTTCATTACGAACCTTGCACTCGGATCAACACCAAAACGACCCTTAACGCAACCCAATAAGGTTGAATATACAAAAGGGGAGACAAGTGGCTGACTGTACATTTGGCGTCCTATAAAGCTTTTTTGCAAAACCCGTTAGTGATGTTGACTTAAAATCATGAAGTGTTTATTGAATGATCTAATTTGAGAGTTGTTTTGCATTTGCAGTAGGTTTGACGACTAGAAACTTGGCAGTAAATTTCTTGATTTTTCAAACACCTATTGGTTATCGTATTTTATGCAACAGTTGTATAAAAGGGTTCAAAAAAAGTGAGTGGCGTGAGTTACGATGTGAGCTTTAGCGAACATAGTAAGAAAAAGACGCCACGAGCTTTTTTTGACTTACTTATACAACGTTGCATACAATACTTTTTTTCGACTGGGTACTTATTAATTACAATACAAAATCGGAGAAAAAGTAAACTTTAAATGTTTTCATACTTTAGTAAAAAATATGGCAAACGCAAAGAGAAGGTAAACAACAATAAACAAGTGAGAAATATGAAGATGACAAAATTTGACAAAGTTAAATTTTGTTTTTGATTAACGTTAACTTGCCTGTGACGATGTTAAAAATACGCGTTACTTATGTTGGCAGCGTTGGCAGGCTATGGATTACATTCGGAAAGTTTTTATTCTGTATAAAAACCATATAAAATATGTAACTGGCTGCACCTTAGCCTGTCCGAACGTACGAATTAAGAAAAAAAAGTAAGTGGTTGCAGTATCGTTTTAGCAACATTACGATACAGTGCTTTTATGGGGAATAGACAATATAGACTTTTCCAGAATCTTGTTATGTATGCTTTTATATTACTGTTCGTGATTAAGTAAATCACAGATTACGGTATAGGAGTAGAAAAAAGTATAAAAGATAGAAGGCTGCGTGTTATAAAATATTGACGGTAGCTTACAACAAAATAATCTGATGTTTCAAGGTTCGTCATGCCACACCATCAGCAGAAAAAGAGAGATATTCGTAGGCAACTAAAGTCTGATAGAGTTATGTCAAAAACCAAATTCCATGACATTTGACCTTGAATATCTTGAGACGTGGACATGAGGTTTAGTGTAACTGTTGGACAGTTTTTATATGGTTAATGGTTAAGGTTAAACGATTTAAGCATGAGTTTCTAGCCTATTTAATTATTGGATTTTTAATGACTATGTATTTAAGTATGTATTTATCTTTATCTATATACGTCGGTGTTACTGCAATACTGCGTAACTAGCATTTTCCATAAGGTATAATTTTCACTGTCAGAACAGTACAATGTCAGTACTGTTAGTGCAGTGAAAATTATACTTTATGGAAAATGCTAGTTACGTGTTATTGCAGTATTACAGTCAAACCAGTACGTTTACTTATCCGTTGCCTAGTACCTATAGTAGGTACCTACAAGCTTTGCTTAGTTTGGGACTAGGTCAATTGGTGTCAAGTGTCCCACGATATATATAATTATACACACAACACACACAAACGTCACGCCTGTATTCCTAAATGTGGTAGGCAGATATATATAACGGCGGAAGATTATTTTTTTATGATTCTTGAGATAACTGTATTGTAGACATTACTATGTCCGTTAACGATAGTAAAGTTTAAATTCTCAAAGTGAGATTTCTTTTGGTGGATCTCAGGTGAAGATTCAATACAAGGTATTCACATTTGAATTGCTACGTGTTATTTTTTAACGTTTCCATCCAGAAAATAAGTATACATACATAGATGTTGATTAAAAACATGATGCGCTTATGACCTGTCAACGTAAGAATTAGGGTAACCACCAGATAAGGTAAATTTAAAATTTAATAATTTATTGATTTTATCAAAAGCAACTACAGATTTTTTCATTATTATTACGTGCAAGTGTACGTGTAGTGTACACTATAATCTAGATTCTAGCGATACGAAGTAAAAAAATCTGTGTTCACCACTTAAAAGTTACTCTGTATTTCCCGTGTGAAAAATGCATAACTATTTAATCTCGCGATTGCTTTTAACAGTTACGACGTCAAAAGTCAATAATAAACTCACGTACAAACCAAAGAAATACCATCTCAAGCCCTCTTGACTCCGCCATTGGAAACTTTAAATTTAGCAATAACAATAGCAACAATTAATTTAATAATTACTAACCGCAGTTTCCCACGTACATTTGAAACAAAATGCAAAGGAATTGCTCTTAAATTGTGTTTGCAAAATACAAAACAGACTTAAATTGAGTGCCGGTCGCCCCTTATCTAGTGGGGTTGTTGAGTTGCACTCGATTAGTCAAGGGTTGGAGGGAGCACTAACTTTTGTTTTGCGTTTAAATTGTTATTAGTCGGTGAGAATTTGCTTTTTGACTTTGTAACTTTAGTTCTTTGGAATTATTAAGGACCCTGCAACCGTTTATAAGAGGCCGTATCTCAAAAGAAATAAAAAACCGGCCAAGAGCGTGTCGTACACTCCCAGGATAGGGTTCCGTAGCCATTACGAAAAAATCAAGTAATATTTTTCTAAGGATTTCGTATTGTGTAAGGAATCTTCCAAGTTTAGGTATGTTTTATAGGTACCTTAGGATGCTATTTACTCTTAAACTACTAATAATTCTCATGCAATTTTAGCCGTTAAAATACTACCATCCTGAATATTTTTAAATGTTTCCATCCAACAGTTTAGATTTTAGGGGGGGGGGGGATGACCTCACACTGCGTACATTTTGCTTCGGAGAGGGGCTATGCTAATAGAACACTCGATAGTTATGTACCTACAAATTCGTACGCAACCTGCCGTGCGCGAGTCCGACTCACGCTTGGCCTGTTTGAATAAATAATAAAAGAAGACTTTAATTCAGATCACAATAGTACATTGTGTCTTAAGGGCGGTAAATGAGGAATTACGAACGAGAGTCTATTAGTAGCCCGAAGTCGAAGACTGAGGGCTTTAATGAGTCGATGTTCGTAATTCTAGTACCGCCCGTGCGACATACAATGTTTTTCATTACATTTGCGAGTAACATTTTATATTTGTAAAAGAAAAAATCCATATTTTTTGTTAGCATTAGTCTAAAATAGTCTAAATAAATGTATCAAGAAACAAATATTTTCTACAACGAAACATAATATAATACAGCCTTGAATACCTTTCTAACGCCCAGAGTCCTTTATAAAGGAGTTATTGTAATTTTAAATCAAAATATCATAAATGACATAAAGTTTGATGTTCATAAATCAAAAATTTGGGCGTTAGGAGTATACCCCGTTATCTATCCACATATAACCACACCGACATTAGTTTAATTTTTCACAACCCAAAATGTCACATTCATCTCAAGCGCCGCTTCCCAATTAACGAATCCACTGTTGGTCAATTAAAACTACTGAACTAAAACTCCACAAAATCTGAACTCCTCCTTTACACCAATTAGAAATGCCAACCTATAATCGCATTCGTAGAGTTGAAATTCTGCTGTCACCAGAAGGGGTATACCACTTCTGGTGATGTATGGTTCTTCTGTCTTACGTTTTTTGGCAATGCGTTTTAAAACTCTAATGAACTCTCGTTAAATGTTGGAGGGCCCTTTGGGGGTGTCTGTCTGTCTGTCAAATGGATTTGGTCGCTGGCCAACTCACTGTGAAGAGCTTTCAAGTATCAAGCACGCATGAACGTTTTTAAGGGATGTTTGAATTAATATTTTACAGTGTTATTGGTCCTGGATAAATAATTTAATGAGCTAGCCTTCACCCCCCTCCGCCCCCCTTTTCATTCACTTAAATCTGAAATTACAATTAACGAGTAAGTATCTATATAATTTATTAATATGATTATTTGAAAAAAATAAAATATATCTTGGTCTGATTCTGACATGATAAATATATATCTAATTGTCCATAAATAATCGATGTATTGTAATTTAATTTATTTAAATACGTAGTTGATTTTTTTGTAAATATTTGCATCTTGTTTTCTGGTCGACCAAATACAGTACAATTGATCAAATATATCTGAACACACGCTTTACGCCGTTAACAATAGAGTCGTATTCAGATATTTTAAACAAATTTTGGCTCACAAGTTTATGAACTCGACTGTACAACAACAAAACAAAACAACTTCCGAGGCAAAAACAATCCCATCTCCTTCCCAGACTTTAAGCTATCACCATACCAAACACTTAAATTGATTCAGCGGTTTAAGCGTAAAACGGTAACAGGCAGACAAACAGATAGACAGTAGGCACACAGAGTAACTTTTCTTATCAACAATTATTGCAATTTAAAACAATTGAAAATACTTAACTTATGCCTCTATCACTGTAAGTTACTATGAAAACTGGCACCCGTTGTCGGTCCTTCGAGACGGATTTTCGACAGTATTAATATTAAAGCAAAAATCTCGACAATTATTTTTCCCCCCCAATCTTAATGAAGAAGACAAAGGAATTGAACAATGTAAGTCAGTGAGTAAGCAAGTTGAAATTCAATTACACTGTTATTTCATTTTTAAATTGGCTGGCTTGATAATCTCAGAATTCACAGATTGAATTAGCATCGTGTACAAACAAAAGCAGAAGTATCTCGTTAAGATATCGGATTTAGAATAATATGGACAGTGGAATATACCGGGGAGGCAAATTGTTCATTAAAAATGTTTTTGCTGATCTCGGACGAGATAAAAGTTATTTTTATGTCCATTTGTCTTTGTGATTTACTGAATCGCTGAGTTGTTTTTTTATGTGTTTGTTAAGCATGTAAACAGAGGTGGCCCATGAGGGGGAGGGGGCTGCACAATTAATAAATAAATATCAAGGGACAATTAACTACTACTACTAATTAATTAATTAACAACTATTGTTTACTTAATTGTTATCATATTTACTTATTTAGTCTAAAACTGTCTTCGATAATGATATACCTACTAAGTCTAGGGCATTGGATCTCATTATTTATTTATTTTACATATTTATTTACGAAAATAAACACAGCATATAATATACCTATAGCAATTTAAAATTGCATGTACAAGGTGTTGGTTCTCAAGAATAAACAAATAAATATCTAACAGTAAAAGGATGAATGGATTTGTATGAGATTCGGTATATAAACCACTGAATCTCTGGCGTAGCACATGGGATACTTTTAATTCCTAACTTTTTTTTAGTTTTATTATTATTTCTTTTTTTTATTTCTTTCTTTTATTATATATTAGTATTATTATTATTTCAACGGAATATTGATACAATTTCGAAATTTCAACCTCTTAGTGTTGATATGAAATTAGACACGGGTGTTTTTGATTTTAAGGATTTCTCATCAGTATTTAGCCTAGTACTACTGGCATTTGAATTCAAACGCCAGAGCTAATAGTGAATACAAGCAAAGCCGCGGGTAGAAGATAGTAGCATATACAAGTTCAAACAGCTTGGCTGTAAAAATAGGCCTAATTTTAATTGGTCGCGACATTACCACGTTATTCCGCACCGCGGCTGTGGCAACAATTAGTCTATTGTCTCGATTGATGTACCCTTCTTACTTTTGAATGGATTAGGGTGAGCTCCCATAGAAGCAGAGCAGAGCGTAGACATACAGAACCATGTATGCTATCTAGTCGCATAATTTTTGAAATTCGTAATGACTGAGTGGCAAAAAATCTGGCCCTCAAATGTATGCAGTAACAGGTAATTTTAGTACCTATGTGCAGTGGGCCAAATTTTTTGCCACTGAGAGTACCTATGTAATGTTTGTAGGTATAAACGTGTCCACTCCGCTTAAGTGGAATTCGAACCATTTTAACCGACTAAGGCGAAGCCCAAAAGGAGGATTATGTATTTGGCAGGTCCTGAATTCCTTTTGAGGTACGGAACCTTTACTTATACTCTACATTTCAGTCAAATTTGCTCAATGATCTACTGAAATATGCCGTGTTAATTCTAACATAGTGTAGTGTCATCATCATAACAGCAGTAGCCTCCCTATAAACCTTCAGTTGCTTCGGTTGGAAGAGCCCTGCATACACCGTGAGCCTGCGGCTCTACTCAGGTTAACCGTCCATCCTGTTAATGGTCCTACGAGAGGACGTGCTATGTTCGAGATCTTTTCGGCTCCAATGGCCATCTTCTTCTTCCCATTCCTCTTCTATCGGAGGTTGGACAACATCATAGCGATTCTGATTTTGGAGGCTGCTGCTCTAAACAAGGACGTTGCAGTTGGACCAGTCTCGTAAAATGCCCATCGTCGGCCGTCAATACACTACAATCGAATAAATAGGTCAAAATACAATAGGATTTAGCAATTCTCATGTCACATTCCCAGCCCTTCAGGGTGATTGTGTTTAGACATTGCCATGATCGCTGCGCTCTGTTATTGCTGCGAAAGCGAATTATGTGGCAGATTGTAAATCGCATCCCGCGAGACGAATTCGCGGCCTTATTCTGATGATGGAATCGAATGGCAGCAAGCAATGAGAGTTTATGACAGGCTATAGTTGGATCGTAAGGTCCGTTTGACAACTTTGACATTTGTATCATGTTTGTGATTGGTTAAATAACTAAGTTAAAGATCTATAAGACGAGCGTGAATGGGAACGTTGGGAGAGGAAGGCCTAGACGAACGTACCGCGATCAAATCGGGGACGTTCTGAAGAAAGGTCGGGTCAGGAGTACTCTAAGCCGACGTGCATGCATGAAAAGCGAGAGTTGTATGCCAGAATCGTAGCTAGTGAAAGGATGTAGTCTCTGCCTACCCCGTTGGGAAAGAGGCGTGATTTTATGTATGTAAGTATGTAAATAACTAAATGAGTCAATCGCAGGCAAGACAGTAACGTCAATCTGACCTCGCGATATACCGCCATCTAGCGTTATTTTGTTTGTCAGGAAAGTAGTGGGAGGAAGGGTAGGCACTCAATAGGTTGTTAAAAAAATCTGATTTACAGTCACTAGCATTAATATCTGCCACAGCGGAGCGTGCAAAAATATCTGACACGTCCTTCCGGCCCTAGAAATAGAGTCGTATCAGATATTTATGCACGCTTGTTGTGTCAGATATTGGTGCTGGTGACTGTACCTAATCCTTGAAAGAGTTTCCCATAGAAACGGTAGAGTTGAATTGAATGGCGTAATTAAGCTATTTTCGAATAATAATTTATAGTTAAAAACTACCTACTATATAGGTAAAAAATACAGTTTTTATCCGCAGAATAATCGTAAGGTAACCAGTGCTTGAGATGATAATATAAAATATTTCATTTTTAAATACATATTTATTAACTACTAAGGCGACATGAAATTTCTTTCAACAATTATTCCTGACTTCGTCTTAATATCCATGTAAGAGAAAACAAAATTTAATGAAGTAAAACTAAAATGGCCCAGACAGAATACGTCCATCCGTGTGATCAGACGTAGAGATTGAATTCGTCCCCAGAACAATATGTCCCGAGGATCGCGGCTGATTCGATTTGACGAGCCGCCGACACAGCGGCCATCTTGGATTCGATACGAATCTCGGTGGGCCTTATTTAAATATGTAGGTAGTAAATTTTTATAAAATCGATGTCATTTTGGTATCACTTCGGTATCACTGAGGTCGGCTAGGTATTGATATTTTTATTGTAAAGATACCTCATTAAAAAAATATATATTACAGGTGTTACGTTGCGGAGATTCACATTATTAAAATCAACTCAATTACAAAATGAAGCTCATAAAAGCGTGTTCATATATCTTGTACTAGCTTTTGCCCGTGGCTTTGCCCGCGTCGAATTCGGTTATCGCGTGCTATTCCCTCGGGAACTGGGCGTTTTTCCGGGATAACAAGTAGCCTATTTCACTTTCTGGCCCATAAACTATCTCTATGCCAAAAATCACGTCGATCCATCGCTCCGTTTCGACGTGAAAGATGGACAAACATAAAAACACACACACTTTTGCATTTATAATATTAAGTAAGTATGAATTATTTAATACTTCATGTATTTAAGTAGGCAATTCATTATAATCTTACGTATTAAATTATTCGCAAACTAAGTTTCGTTTGTGACTTCATCTACGAAAAACTCGCTTATCGGGATAAAAACTATTTTACGTCTTTACCAGGATCTCAAGCTACCTGCGTACCAAATTTCACCTCAATCGGTTCAGCGGTTTTGACGTGATGAGGTTACAAATAAACAGACAGACTTACAAACTTACGCATTTATAATATGGGATTAAGAATGGATAGAAAATCTGAAAGTGCAGTGCACCGATTTCGACCAACTTTGGCACGCCGAAAGCTCATTCCTGTTGTTTTCTGAAACCGCATCGCCCTCATAAATTCATTAAAAGCTAATATAAAGCTTTCCTGATCCGGAATATTATTATAATGCGCCAACTTTAGGACGGCGCTTCTCAAACTGTGCGGCTTTCTGTCTCAAACGTGCTGTGATTTTAATGTCCGTAGGCAAAATATCTGCCGCGTTGTCAAATAGAAAGCGAATACTGATCATTGTTTGCCTCGATCATAGTAATGCACGAATAGAAATATGCACAGGTTGTTTAATTCCATGTACCATCAGCAAAATATGTGGTCTACTATCCTAAAGTTGATAATCGTATGCATTGCATGTCATAAAACATAGACGTGTCTGTCAACTTTAAAGTTCGACTTTAGCGACATATTTATTTGAGAGGAACTTGTTTAAAAATTGATAGACCACTTATTTGGCTGATGGTACATTAAATTGCGTATTCGCGGTGTATTAGAACGACGACTAAACGTCGAAAAAACGTCGTGTAAACCATCCATAACAAATTTCCAAGTCTTACTAGTACACAAAAGAGAGGAAAAGGATATCAATTTCTTGACAACGTCTATATACGGCAATCAAATTAAAATTATAAGTAAATGCGATTCGAGACCCTGGAAAGACATTAGGACAGTTATTATTCCGGAAAATTGCATAGTTTCTGCAGAATAGCGATAAACGAATTGTTGGCAGACGAACCGTAACGAAGCTACTGCTTTATAAGTGTTATAAATAGGTATCTTATTTGCAGACTCGCTGAAAGAAATATTCATTCCACAGAGGTAATTTTTGCTATTTGTGGCAACATCTGCCCGGCAACTAAAAGACTCTTGAAACATGATAATGGCAAGTGCTTGCACTAGCGTTTACACCTCATCCTAATCTAACACAAAAACATAATACAAAGTGCTCACACCATTCGATATTTCTTACAATATTTAGTGAGTGACGTGAGGGTGTTTTTGGTTTACCTAAAGTTTGAGAGCCCCTGGTCCCCAGCCCCAAGCAGCGAGCATGAAACATCGGGTTATTTTCTCATTAAGCAGATACCAGAGAGCATAATAGTGCCGGATTACTGTATCGGGTTACGACGGAACCCCGGCCCTGGTGCAGCCGATTTTGATCGTGTTAGCATATTGGATAAATTGAATCAAATTCGATATACTCGATTTTTCATAATTGTAAAAGTACCAGTAACTTATTAATCTAAATTCTAAATTGATTTTCATTCCACTTTCACATATTTTAAACATTTTGTTTTGGTGCGAGTAAGATTTGGAATTAGCTCTGCATTAGGTACTCAATGGGGCCTTACAGTCCTAGGACAAATCACTGGCTAGATCTTCACTAAAGCGTGTGACAATTTTTCTATTAGTAGCTAGCTTGAATTCTATTTTTCAGGATACTAGCGGCCAGCCCAGGTTTCGCACGGGAGTAATCCATTGCGTGTTTTGTGAGGAATTAGCAGATATGCAAACAGCACACGCGAGAAACAACTTTGTTTTAAAATAATGTAGAGACGAAATAATTTTAGATATTTTTGTAAAGTTTAGATGTAGACCTAGCCGAAAAGCCATGAATTTTGTTCACACTTCAAATTAAGTAATTAAAACGCGAAATTAACATTCCTATTTTCACCGCGAGAATTGAACCCACCATATCCATAATCCAACTCCCAAACCACTAGGCCATCCGGTCGTCTGCAGACTGCTATGATTACCAGAAAAAACCATTCCATGATCCTCAACACAATGCAATTAGCTACGGTATATCACGTAAACGAGTTCTCTTTGTGAGCGAGATGAGACCCACGCTTGAGCCAGTTTGAGACCCCCCAGGCCACCAATTAGTTCCTCAAAGGGGCTCTGTGTCGACTCTTCCTGCTGATATGATTTACCTAACGTTTGCTACTGTGATAACGTTACAGCGACAAGTTTGGTGTACAATGTGTAGCGGGGTTTAAGAATTTGCTGTAAATGTGCGTCATGGTTTTGGGGAGAAAAGTCCTCTAGTGGCGACTGCGAACCGGAAGACGAGGCCTTGGTAGGCCTTCCACTAATTAATAAATGAAAGAATTAATCCGTCCGACTAATCTCGGTCACGCCGACCGCTTTGAATCTCTATAGGTATTTCAAATAACCTAGCCAACACAAAGTTGGAAAACGGTCGACTTTGTCACTTCAAAGATCAATATCTCAAAAACGGCTAAACCGATTCTGATGAAACTTGTCTAAGAACCATCGCTAGAAAACCTGATTTCAAATAAAACAAAACCGCATTCAAATAAGTCCACCCGTTTAAGAGCTACGACGCGGTGCCACAGACAGACACACATAGCGGTCAAACATAACATCCCTTTTTTGCGTCGGGGGTTTAAAAAGGATGGATTGGATGAAATTTGGTTTAAACGGATATCCTAGTAATATTTAAAAAAAAGGAAGTTTATGTGTGTGTGTGTGTGTATGATTGTAACTCCTTCACGGTAATACGGCTAGACGGATTTGGATGAAATTTGGTATGTAAATAGCTAAACATTTGGAAAAACGTATAAGCCACTTTTTATCCCGATTTTCCCACGGGATTGGGATAAAATCTCGAAATCTCATCCGCTAGGTATAGGGAGTCATAAGAATTGGCACGGGTGTTTATAATGCAACGCCAATATAGACTACAATGTACGAGTAATTTTTGGGAATACGCGAATTTAGCAAAATTCCGGAATGTCAATTAAACCGTAGGATCTAATGATTTATGCGTGCGAAGCTGCTGGTAAACATAGTATAGGCAGTACCACCAGAGTTGAGGTCACGCACACGAACATGTCATGAAATGACAGCGGGATTTTGACATTCACTCATTCATTTCATTCATTATTTTATTATGCAATCAGTTCTTCATGTAGCTGTGCTGTGCCTGATCATTTTCACTTCAACTTGGAATGAGCTATTCCGCCTGCGGTATTCCCGGACCGCTATGACCTTCAAGTTTTCAAGGAAAAGAGACGTACTCCTACCTTAAAGGCC